>NW_021144767.1:552586-657458 GCF_900634625.1 Parambassis ranga
TCTCTCTCTCTCTCTCTCCTCTCTCCCCCCCTCCCTCCCTCCCTTTCTCTCTCCTCTCCCTCCCTCTCCCTCGCTCTCTCTCTCCCTCTCTCTCTCTCTCTCTATATATATATACTTATATAATCTATATATATATATATATTAGAGGGTCTGGTGGACCATTGTATATTACTACAGGTTTCATAGTTTTTTTTAGTTATTTATTTTATGTTTTTTTTCATACTTCTTGATACCACTTAGTATTTCGTGAGAATTACCTTACTCTGATTACTCTTATTACTTACTCTATACTGGCCACTATTTACTTTGACAGCAAGGGAGAATATTTTTTTCCAACTGACTAATAATTCAAAAGTAACATTTTCACAAAATACTCTAGAAAGATAAATCACCTTTGAAATCAATCAAAAGGACGATGTGGAAAAATTCTATATTTCTGCTGTAGCCTGAACACAAGTTGAGTACCTTAGTCCTGACAAGTCTTTCCCAGTGTCCCTGCTGCTGTTTGAATAGTTTGAGAACGGGTTAGTTGGACTTCATTTCCCAGCAGCACTGTTCAGCAACAATATTCTGGTAAAGCTCCAGGTCGGCTCTGTACTGACGACCATTCACTCTGCCACTGCAGAACAAAAGAGGGCATCAACACACTCCAAGTTTCCTCCATACCAACATTAATATTCTACATTGTTTCATGATCATCTCTCAAACTCTATAATCTTCCCCTATATCCCTCCTCATTCTTTGTCAGGGTGAACCAATACACCACTATAATTCCTTGGAAGCTTCCCACAGGTGAGCAACCACAAGGAATCATGTATACTGACAGTCAAGAAATGCACCAACAACCAAGTTACATATTTGCTGCTGATAGAAGGTCTTAGGAATCAGATGGGCAAGCTTTATTCTACTGTTATGTAATGTATACAATGAAAATCTGACACAAATGAGGGCGGGTATATTGAGTCTGTGCAAACAAAGAAGTTTGTTCCCTGACATGAATGAATGTAACTGCAGCAGAGTAAAGATATCTTTGCTAAATTAGTATAATGTTAGGCCAATCAAATTTCATGATAATGTAATCACAAATTAAATGTAGATTTCCTTTAAATCCAATTATGAGACAGCTGTATTATTCAGAAACAACAGAATACAGAACAATCACAGTAGCACCAAAGGAAAGTGACTGAATGAGATGCCCTTTACATTAAACTGTAACCCGGAACTGTGTGACACCGTTTGTTTGTCTAATTTACAGACTGGCATGCCGAAACATGTACCCACTACCACCAGTGTAAAATGCTCTGGACAGAAAGTTCCACTGAATGTTGGATGTGATGAAAGTGAGTGAGCAAACACTGGTGGTCTGGTCCTGACAGACCTGTAGATGACTCTGTCAGAGAAGAAATCACAGCGCTGACTTTCTGGGTTCACCAAGATCACTCTTGCAACTGCACAGTTGACCGTCTGATACCAACGTACATGGGGGTGGTAACTGAAATCCAACAACAAAACACTTAGAAACAATGTAACTGTATTATTAAGACCACATATTGTACGACGTCTCGTGCCTTTTTGTTGAGTCGTCTCTTCTGTTAGAGCTGATGACCTGCTGTCTGTAGCTTTCATCTGCCCCTTCAGGTACACCTGTACACATGATTTATGGAGTGTCTCAGCTCATTCATAGTAGCCTATATAAAACATCTTTCTGTGTGCTGGTTTACACCATCTCTTGCCTCTTAGTGTCAATCTGCGATGTTTCGCAAACTGTGGATCTGTATAGAAGTTACAAAAATGCTTTTACCATTTCCAGAAGGGTTTAACCCTCTGGGCATCCTAGAGCCAAAACGTGTACATTTTGCTTTTTTTGTATTTTGGTTCTCAATATCTCTGTCAGTTTAAAGGCTAAATGTACAAAACTTGGCCAGGGATATTTTTTTTATGATTATTTACAAAAATCAATTGTCCCCATTTTCGCAAGTTGTACAAAATGGGAGATAAAAACTTTTGTTACGTTCAGCACCCTTAGGTACACGTTTGGCCAATTGACTCCCATTACATCAGCAAATCTTTGATATACTCTAATCCTGACATATTATTATGTTTTCCCAACATATCCCTTTTAGTTTTGAACGTTTTCCTTTAAAAAAAAAAAACAAAACACATTTTAGGTGTTATGACCCCTTTAACCCACAATGGGGGGGGGGGGGGGGCACAGCTCCCTCACAGTTTTTATAAAGACCTAATTTTGCAAAATGCAAGGAAATAAAATAACTGAACTTCATAAAAATGGCTTTGGTGTGTTCAGCTTGATATAAAAGAGACAATAGAGAATCATATTGTGCATGTGAGTGTTTGTGTGAGTGTGTGTGTTAAATCAAAGTCTAAAACAATCAAGTTTGTTGATAAACAAGTGGTGTTAGTGTTGCTGAGAATATATTGTGTGTATGTGTGCGTGCACGTAAATTCAAATGATGAAAAGATAGATCATACAGAGGGTCCGTTCTCCTATTGGATGTGTGCACCATGTTTATGTAGGTGCATCTTTGAAGTCTAGAAGAACATGGTACAGTTTTATCTGGCCAGTCATGCCACCACGCGCAACCATGAAGAGGAGATTACATTTTGAAGAGGCACTTGCTGCCATTTTGAGGTCCCCCAAGGCCACTGATGAAAACACATCATCCTCTGACAGCCAGGAAGTATCCACATAGGAATTTTCCATTGTCCAGAGGAGGACCTTGGCAGCACCACTGGGGAGGAAGAGGGAGAAGAAGAGCAAGAGGAGGAAGAGGAAGAGGAAGAAGAACAAGCAAAGGAAATGGATGACAGCAACTGGAGATTTCACTGGAGTTCCAAAAATGGTAAAGTGACAAGGGTGTAGATTTGCGTTTGACATTGGTGGGGGCCTAAGATTCCAATGAAATTTAACCCCTCCTGCACCCAATGAGAATCTGTTATTGTTCAGGAGGTGATCAAATTATTGGTGGGGACATGCCCCCTCCGTCCATGCTACTACACCCTTGCAAAGTGATGCTCCCACTAATGAACAAAGGTGTCTATTTGTCACATTTTGCTCTGAGATCAGGATGATCAGCAGCCTCTAGTGAGCAGCCTCAAATGAGGATCCCGTCAGCTCTCCCTCCTCCAGCGGCTCCCTGCTTCTAGCGGAGGCGAACCCTCGTCAGTGTGCACTATCAAGCAGCCGCCAGAGAAGTGCGTATTGGGATCCGGCTCGAAGGACCAATTTATGTTAGGAATAAAACAGATAGGAAATATCAGCTGTTCATCACTCAAGTGCTTTTATTCCTGCAGGAAGGAGCAGTCACACACACAGACAGCAGCCTCTGTAGGAGTGCTCAAGGTCTTTTCAGAGCAGCTCCCTTCTTATACCCTCTGTTATCTGACAGACACAACTTCTCAGAATACACACATCTTAGAATAGGCACAAGCACAATCATAAAACAGGATCACAGGACTATGATAGTAATGATTAATCACCATACACTATAATTAATTAATAGTAAAAAGCAAATTAAGGTAGAATTCTTCCAACAAGCACCTTTAACTTTTTGTTTTCCTGAGGACATGCATTCCAGTGTGGAGCTACTGTGCCAAATGTGGGGCCCATGTCTGCAAAATGCATCATGATGCACCACCGTGCTGCCGCAGAGGACTGCAAGAGGACAGCAAGAAGGTTCCTGGTTCCATTCTGACTGGGGTGGCGATTTTGTGTGGAATTTGCATGTTCTCCCTGTGCCTGCGTGGGTTCTCTCCGGGTACTCAGGCTTCCTCCACATTCTAAAGACAAGTTAGGTTAATTGGTCACTCTAAACTGCCTGTAGGTGTGAGTGTGAATGGTTGTTTGTCTGTGTTGCCCTGCGATGGACTGGTGACCTGTGCAGGGTGTACCCCGCCTCTCACCCGAAGTTAGCTGGGATAGGCTCCAGAACACCCCCCCCCCCCACCATCACCCCCGGGTTAGAGGTTTAAACATGTAGCAACATTATCAGCATGAACATGTTAAGCTAGTAAGCTAACAACAAGCAGGAGGAGCAAACCGCGTCTTACCTCATAAGCTGATGAAGGAGGGTCTGACCGTCGTTCGCGCCACGTGGTTTTTATATCAGGTCCAAGGGTCCAATCAGATGTCCCCTTCAGTGACTGTGCACCTGGCTGTCATAGGACGGACTGTCTGTCAGTCAGTCAAATGTCGGCCATGTTGGTCAGTTGTAACTGGTATCTTTATTGGTTAAGAAAAGGCCGGTCATTAGTCAAAATAATAAGTGTACTCAGTAACGAATTGTGATGTTAAAAATAGCGAAGTACATTATTTTGTTACATTTGTACTTAAGTACAAGTAAAAGTACTGGCTTAAAAATAGAGTACAAGTACCCAGAAAAACTACTTAATTACAGTAACTTGAGTATTTGTAATACTGTTACTGCCACCCCTGGACACATGCAGTCCACCCCTGGACACATGCAGTCCAGTGCAGTGAGGCATGCTCTGATCTGTACAATGGAGAAACCAAACAACTACTCCAAACACTGGCCTTCAATGTTTGTCAAAGTTGTCTTCAAACAAGATGCTTATGTTTAAGGCAAAAGCTGTGACCTTGTTCAACATCCTGACACAGGATCATCACTTGATGGTGTCATAACATTCCAATTTAAGACTAGTGGTTAAGGCCATAAAAACTCAGTGGACAAGACATGTCTCTGGTTCTCTTCCAGGCAGGTTTACACATAGTGGAGGTTCCATGGTGTAATGGTTAGCACTCTGGACTCTGACTCCAGCGATCTGAGTTCAAATCTCAGTGGAACCTTTTGTTTGGACAGTAATCCTGGTGTCCTATCTACACAGATCAGTCTATGGAGAAGTCCACAGTCTGTTCATTGGTCCAGCTGTAGTCATTAATTACTGAAATAAATCAACCTTTTGATGATATTCTACTTTCAAGTGTTTATTTCTTTTAATTTTGATGGTTATAACGACAACCAATGAAAACCCACATTCAGTAGGTCAGGAAATGAGAATATGTGAAAAGGTTCAACATTGAAGACACCTGGAGCCACTCTAACCAGATAATGAACAAAACACCTGCAAAGGCCTTTAAATGGTCTCAGTCTAGTTCTGTAGGCTGCACAACCACAGGAAGACTGCTGACTTGACAGTTGCCCAAAGGACGACCATTGACACCTTGCACAAGGAGGGCAAGACACAAAGAGGCTGGCTGTTCACAGAGCTCTGTCCAAGCACATTAACAGAGAGGGAAGGGGAGTACAAGCAAGAGGGAGTACAAAGTGTTCTGCCCAAACAGGGACTTGAACCCTGGACCCTCAGATTAAAAGTCTGATGCTTCCAATACTTCACTAGTACACTTCATGTAGTGCAGTGAGATCTGATTGACTTGCAATTGACCCTTTATACAAGGGGGATTAGCTCAAATGGTAGAGCGCTTGCTTAGCATAAGAAGGGGTCCGATTTTCTCGCTGTCGCACGCAAGGGAAAAAGTTGAGAAAAATGTGGAGCCCCGCTGTGCGCGGACAAACGTCTCGTGTAGCGGTATTGAGGCAATATTCCTGTTCATTATAAAGGAGTTTAAGTGAAATATGAAACAAATCATCTGCTATGGGCTGGACTCGAACCCGTAGTCTGTGCGACAATGTATAGAGTTGTTGGAGTGTTTAAATCCCACAACGTGCGTAAAATAATTAATGATTGATTTAGCTTAGTTTAGATATGTTTAAATATATTACAATATCAACAGATGTTTTTTAGTTTATTTAGTGTTTACTTTGGCTTTAACATGATATGCCCCGTCCAATGACTTGTGATGTTTACCTGTTTATGGTTTAATAATATGAACAATGAGCAGTCAACGTGTTTTTGTGTGGGAGCTTCTTTGATAAAGATCAGAGTGAATCTTAAATGTTTATATGATTTATCAGAACAAATATAAAACAAATACAAGTGAATACACACACACACACACACTGCATACAGGACTATAAAATACTATTCAGCCCATTCACCCATGTGAAAATATATACAACATATACAGGTCAAATATTAGGTCAAATATTACACAATGTACAATTATACAATAAAATTCAACAGCACTGCATAAAGACAGACAGGCTTGTTGATTTAAACATAAGAAAATTGCTTATATACAATATATACAGGCCAAACATTGTACAGTGTTTACTGTGGATGTTTTTGCTGGCGCAGCCACTCATCCAGAGACATTCCACTGGATGAACGCGAGCAAAATGTGGCATTACCATATCTACTGTGGCCAAACTCTGCTGTTTTAGGATGCCCACATTTGCTGCATGTGTTGAAGGTAACCCTTCTCACATGCTTCCTTTTTTGGACTCCACTCTCCTCCTCCAGAGCCCGCCGCCGCCTGTTCCTCTGAGTGAAACGGGACACAGTAGGAAGAGGAGCAGCAGACGCAGGAAGAAGAGGAGCTGCGCCTGCACCGGATGCTGCAGTACCAGAAGCTGCCATCACCACTGGCACAGTCATGTTTGGGTTCAGAACTAACGTGCCTAACCCAGCTGCTGAAACAGGCTGTGCAGTTTCTGATGCTGTGGGACCAGGTATTGTGGGCACAGGTGTGATGGGGCGCTCCCTGATGCGCCGGCGACCAGGCTGCAGAGGAGGAGCCTGTCCTTCCTGATTTGGTGGAAGTACCAATGTGTGTCTTGGGCCTGATATGACTGGTGCTTCATCCAGTGGTTCCCTCGGAGCAGTAAGCCGGGTTTGAGCCACAGGAATTGAGGCAGATGGAGCCGGTCCCTGATTAAGGACACTCAATTCCTGACTCTTCTGCCGCCGTTGAAACCTGAAAATACATCATTTGCAGGATGCTGTCCTTCTCCATTACTGGACGTGGATGGGTGGGGTGGAGCAGAGGCCTGAGGACTGGTTGTCAAAGATGGGGGGCTCTTTTGAAGATCATGGCAGGGGTCATCCTCACAGAGCACTGACACTGTGATGTCCTCCATGATCTCCTCCTGAAATCCCTCATCTTGCAGGTCCTCGTCATTTATTTGCTCCACCAACCTGTCCTCCTCTTCAGGGTTCTGGAGCACTGGAGTCAATGTTTTGCCTGTCTGGCTGTACAGATACTCCACCCCCAGCAATTCACCTACAAGAAAAAAACAAAAAAGAAAGTGTTCTTAATATTTTGTCCAGAACATAAAAGGTTATACAGATAATGTTTCAAAATACAAAAATGTGGATTGATGAATAAATGATTTATATTGGTGTTAAATGAGTATTTCTTGCCTGTGTATACTCCAGGAGGGCGGTAGCGCTCATCCCAGGGCTTCCCAAACACAACTCGGCTGAGCTGGTCCACAGCCTCTCGCAGGGCACTGCCATATGATCGGATGGAAGAGGCTCCTTTTACAGCCTCTTCCATCCGATCTTCATTCCATCGCATCAAGCCTTCAAGGAGATAGGCCTGAAAATGTGCATCACTGGCACTGGTTCCTAAAGGTTAAATAAAATAGGAAAAAGGGTCACACACACGCAAGATATGTGCTACATTTGAGGTACTATGAGGTTACATGCAATAGAGTTATGTAAATACATGAAAAATCATCATTATAACCAGAATTAATGAGGAAAAGTAATTAAATTAGTTTCTTGTGAGATAAGATCTGTTCTGACATCAGAAAAGGACTGTAATATTACTGTAGAATGTGACATTACTTTAAAGTAATGGAAACAGTTACAGTGCTTATAATACTTAAAGAGACACTGTAATCCATATGGGATACCTGGGATGAAGCGGTTCAAGTGGAGGTGGAAAGACTCCAGGGAGGTAGAGCCACGGGCACACCTGTAGCAGCACAGCTCCACACCACCTTTCTTCAGTGTCCCCTTCTTAATGTAGAGTGGGAAGTTCTCTGGGTCTTGGATACACAGTACATGTTTCTGCTGTTCTTTCCATATTTGCTGGATCCGATCATGGTCCAGTAGAGGAACTCCCAGAGTGTCCTTCCCATCCACACTGTCAAAGTGATCAATCAGTGATCCAATCAGGCTGGTGGTCTCCTCCATCCCTCTGGTCCTCCTGCGGCAGTGCAGTGCCAACTCCCTCCGGGTAATGCAAGCACTGAGTGCCTTTTCTGAGAGGTGGCCGGTCTTCTTTGCTGCTAGCTCCCCCTCCTTTGCACAACGAAGAGCAGCGACATCCTCTGGATCCCATTCAAAGATGCACGTGGACAGACGTGCCATGAAGACTCCATAGAGTGGATGAGCCTCTGTTGTGACACCTGCAGCAAATCGCCGCATAACATGCCAGATGTCAAGGCGCACTTCGAGGTCATCCCACTCTGAAAACATGGCCTTAACACGAGACTGGCCATGCTGACTGCAGCAGTCTCTGTCCACATACATCACTTTTGGGGGCATCTGTCCTGCCTCCCGATAGCGCTTCATCAGGCCAGCTGCCATGGCATCCAATCCATGTCCCTCGGCAGCTGTGAGCACAGAGACAAGGACTTGGCCGTGTTCATTTCCCACATTTGTGCACCAAGCAGCTGTCCCTGAAGCAGCCCCAGCAAGTTTCTTTGTGAGCTATTTGGAAAAGGTCAAACAGAGTGTTCATTATGCACGCAAACATATTTATATCTGGCCAACATTCTGTATAGGTAAAATGCTGTGATACCTTTTTAGTGGAGTCAATCTTGAGCACAGACCCAAAGACAGATGTAATTTTGGCCTTGACCTCATGCAGTCGCCCCAGAACATCCCTGGCGTATACAGCTAACATCCACTTAGGTTTAGGTATGGCAGGTAAGGGAGGAGGCTCAAGGAACACAGGAGGCTGCACAAGGGAGGACTTTGCAAATGGCTCACAGGCAGTGAGGTACTGCAGTACACGCTGCGTCCATGCCTCACCATGTTGCTCCATCAACTTCTTGTGAAGCTGAGTCACACTGTTGCCCAATGTCCTCTCCCTCATCATCCTCACCACCCGGTTGTCACATGAGTATCTAATGAAAGACCAGTGTAATAACACAAATGCAGTTTTTGGTTAAACAATAACACAAATCAAAGCACCTAATAATGTTTGATCTTAATTATGACTTGCCTGTATGTCAATAAAGCAGGAAACTGACTGCGGTGGCCCATATCCAGTTGTCCTAAGATGTCTTCGAACCAGGCTGGATACTTTTTTGTGCAGCGTTTGCACTCCAAGTACTCTGTTGCAAGGTCATACCACCCGTCGATGTCTAAGACCTTGCGCACAGTACGATACAGTCCTGCCGCTGTTAGTCTGTGTTTACCACAGTCTGGGCGAACACAGACAAGAGGGAACTGCCACATCTTCAGCGGCATCCATAAAAAAAGGGGCCGACAGAAGAAGAGGTCAGGTGAGGCGGGCAGCTGACTGTGAATGAGAGGGGGCTGAGGAGGATGCCACCAAAGCTTCAGCTGGGGCACTAGCTCTGGCTTGCCAGTGTGTAGGTTGGCCTTGAAGAGGGTCTTACGGATCCACTCCTGCTGGAAAGGTGGAAGCTGATCCTTCCAGTGACGAGGGAGCTCAGTAGGTGGCTGATGATGTGAAGGGTCTGGTATTTTTACCACTAGAGGCGGACCAGCACGGGCCTCTGAATGAGCCATGGCTGGAGCTTTTGAAGGAGAAATGCAGAAAAAAATAATATAAGGATGACTGTTGTATTTGATCGCAGTCCACAATCTGCCTGCACAGCATACATTTGGACAAGCATTAATAGATTATGATTATAATTAATAGTTAGACATAAAAAAATAAGAGACCACTGTGGTTTCTTATTTTTTCCAGAGCTGTATTTGAAAAGGATTAGATGGAATAGAGCAAAGAAAATAAGTTGTGATGAATTTAGTATAAAGTAGTGATGCCCACAGACATGAAGCGTGCACACAGTTGCAGTGATGAAAAACAGTTACTGTGATCATTAAAACAATGAATCTCCTCCGTCCTGTTCAGGGGATTAGACAGATAGTGAGTGAGAAAAGCAAGTGATGTTAGTGAAAATGTTATCCAATGATTGTTTCTCAATGGGAAACACAAATGAAAACACCAACACCTTTGGATATCCTTAAGGTTTTGAAGAGGTGCACTCAAAGAATGCATCCCGCTTGAAGCTTGATGCGACATAATCCTGTACTGTAAACAAAAATATTTGAAAAAACAGTGATTTTTTATTCCTCAAAAATAATACTTCACAGTGTGTTTTCACTAAACATTTTCATAATATTTGCATTTGTGTCGTATGCCACACCTGTATTCTGCTGTGCTTCATATTGTGACACTGCAGATACCAGCTCCTCATCATCGTCTTCAGCAAAGTCACCCGCTCCAGAAGGGGCAACAGAAGTGCCTGCAGCACAAATATAAAATGTTATTAGCATTTATTAATAGGTTAATAAAATTATTACTGTTGACAAGACACAAGGACAAACAATGTACGATGTTACTTACCAGTAGGGAAGAGCTGCCTTTGTGCCAAATGTTTGGCTGGGGGTTCTGTTGGCAGAGTGCACTGCGGTACTGGGGCTGGAAACAGCAAGTGGATAAGTCTGTGTAGTCTGCCATAATGATAACTGAATACATATACAGTACATGTTGCACAGTTACACTCACAGGGTTTAACTGGTGACATCAGTTTTTTAGCCAGCTGTGAAGGAGACAAATGTTTGCCACGCGCCAACAGTGCTTTCACAGTGCCAGTCTTCCACACACCAGTTTGGATGGCAGCAGGTGAAGGAGCAGACATGTGGCAGGCTGCAGGTGTAGGTGCAGAGGCACTGGAGGCTGCAGGTGTAGGTGCAGAGGCACTGGAGGCTGCAGGGGTAGGTGCAGAGGCACTGGAGGCTGCAGGTGTAGGTGCAGAGGCACTGGAGGCTGCAGGTGTAGGTGCAGGCTGACATGCTCCAGCAGAAGCCCTTCTTTTCAAGACGTATGTAGCCATGTTGGTTTTGGGCCTGGCATCTGCCTTGATCAGGTACTTGATGAGAGCCTGGGCCTCTTTGCTCTGGTCTTCATAGACGTCCTTCATGGACCGGCCCTTGAAGTCTCCAAACTCTACCATCAAACATCCCTGGTCTCCAGTTTCCCGGGCTTCTGCTTGCACTTGCTGCTTTCTTTTAAACTTCTCCAGTTCCTCTGCCATCTCTCTAATAAGAGATGTGTACTGGATGAACAGCTGCTTATTTTGTGACAGGGGGTTTGCCTGCACCGTCTCTTTAGATATGCTGTCCATCAAATACAATGCATACCCCAGAGAGTTTTCCAGGAGCCATCTAAATCTCTGGCCCTGGTACTTCCCAAACTGGAGCTTGCAGTGAGCAAGCACCAAAAACTGGTCACTGGGGTCTCCACCGTTTACACTCACAAAAGTTCTGGCCTCCGCCACCACTTCCTCTTCAGGTTTGGCCCTTCCAGATTCCACATTTTGCGTTCGCAGCGCCTCCTCTGATGGCGCCATGAGGAGACGCTGTGATGTGGCCGACTGCCGCTTAAAAACCGGATAAGCATACATTTTCTGAAATGAAAATCAGAACAACACTATTACCGCTGAAAGATACCTGTACTTTTAGAGTGTGATCATTTAACAAGCTACTTCATTTCCCCACAGGGATTGATAAAGTAATTCACATTACTATGATAATGTGTACTACTGTGTCTCCTACAAAGCAAAACCATGTTATTTTCATTGAGCTATTGTATTGTACCTTTATTTAAATATTTGTAGAGGTAAGTTGTTAAAGGGGAGGGATTGTAATAAAACACCCACATGAAAACAAACCATTTTAACATCATAACATAACATAACTTAATTTGTAAGAGTAAAAAGTATTCTATTTTGATTTATTCTGATGTATTTTGAAAACCCCAATGTCTGAATCCTTAACTTTACTATATTAATGTTAAAACTGGAATTTCTGAACTGATCAATATCCTACGTTTATAGTTTATAGAGATAGTGAATGACCTCCTGGATTAGCCTACATGTAGGCTACTTTACATCTACAAAGAGCGGTTTACACCATTACAAGGTATTACATGCATATTAGTGTTATGTGTACATTACATAAAACGAACAATAGAGCAATATCTACCAGTTTACAGAGAATCAATTGCACGTATAGCCTGTTAGCGGGTGGCCATGACAGCGATAGCGATCAATGGTAGTGACATTTTTTGGTCGGTATTTACAGGTTGACGGGTACGTCGAAGAAAACGTGTGCTATATAATGTCCAATCGCTATAGCGCTATGTCGGCCTGTTTTGTTTTCTTAAGGTACAGACTGTATCTGAACAGACGATGGCCGATTTATAGTAAATTAAATAAGGTGAAGTAAACTTCATCTTACCGTTTTCACGAGGAAGGGTCAAAAGTAAGCCACAGTGAAGGAACGCGATTGGTTGGTCAAAAGTAAGCCCAGTGAAAGGAACGTGATTGGTCAAAAGTAAGCCCATGGAAAGGAACGTGATTGGTCAAAAGTAAGCCCAGGGAAAGGAACGTGATTGGCTAATGTGGGCTTACTTTGGGCTTACTTTGGCTCGACTAGCGCGATGCAGTAAGCGCAAGCGAGAGGTAGCGGGATCGATGCCCGCATCCTCCAGCCTGCATTTTAGGAGGGAGGGTGTAGCTGGATGGATGAGGATGGATGGATAATGTAGTGGACTCCCACCCAGCAGATCAAGTCCCAGAGGTTACAGCATCATTTATTAGCTGAGTTTCCCTCAGGGAAGCTGCTGTTTACAAGCTGTTTACAGAGAGAAGCAAGAAAACAACAGTCAGCATCATCTTCCATAAAAACACATGACAATAACATGTGAGACAGAGAGTTTATGATCAGTGCTCCCCCTGCTGGTTAGGACATATGATGACATTTTTAAATGTACCAGTCAAAAGTCACTCAGTGGTTTGTCTTTGTTTTTATGACTTTCTACATTGTAGGTTCATCCTGAAGACATCAGAGCTGTGAAGGAACACATGTGGAATGACGTAGTGAACAAACAGTGTTAAACCAAGCAGAATATGTTTGATGTTTGACATTCTTCCAAGCAGCCAGCTTTTGCTTTGATGACAGCTTTGCACACTTTGCATTCTCTCAATCTGAACTGAACCACCAATGCTGTGCAATGCTGACATCTAGTGGTGGAATCCCAGGCTACAGCTTCCTCATTCCAAAATCAATCCCTCCTCCACATAAAGTCAGAAGTTCTAAATGTGAGTCATTAAATGAGAGGTTCCAGCAGAAAGCTGAGAAGCCTGAGATACAGGGGCTGCAAGCTGTGCTTCAACTGTTCCTGTTTAGACAATAAAAACAGATCATCAATGTCTTTTAATGTGTACAGTGGGTGCAGGAAGTATTCAGACCCCCTTAAATGTTTCACTTTGTTATATTGCAGCCATTTGCTAAAATCATTGAAGTTCATTTTTCCTCATTAATGTCCACACAGCTCCCCATACTGACAGAAACACACAGAGCTGTTGACATGTTTGCAGATGTATTAAAGACAAAGTGAAATATGACATGGTCCTAAGTATCAGAGCCTTTGCTGTGACTCTCATATATTGAACTCAGGTGCGTCCATTTCTTCTGATCGTCCTTCAGATGGTTCTACACCTTCATCTGAGTCCAGCTGTCTTTGATGATACTGATTGGACTTGATGAGGACAGACACACACCTGTCTGTATAAGACCTTACAGCTCACAGTGCAGGTCACATACTGGGTGATGACATCCTCCTGCAGGTGTTACTGTGGAACAACTGCTCTGGATTGGGATGAGTCTGAATAGAACTTTGTTAGCTTTGTAAAGCTGTGTGGTAGTTAGAGAGGAACTGAAAAGAGTCAACAACAAGGAGTTGGTCTCCAATGGAATACAGTTTGGGTTAGGGATTGGAACCCGGGACCTCTCGCACACGAAGCGAGAATCATACCTCTAGACCAACGAGCCATATGTGAGCCGACAGTGAAGAGAGGAGAGCTTTAAATGTACTGCTACAACCTGATTGGCTGCATGAGCAGCGAGGCAGCGCCTGATTGGTGGAGGAGCTGACTAGAGAGCATGTCAGTGCATCTGTCATGTGACTTGTCAGCTCTGCTCTTTCTGCCTTTTCCTCTGAATCTTTTCATCTCATCAGTGTTCCACCCTCATACGTCCTGCATCAACATGAAGCTGCTGTTTATTCATGCATTTCTAACACACAGCTGACAGGTCCGTCACTCACCTGCAGTAAGGTATTGGATCTGGACTGGAAGCTGAGTGAGGAGAGAAGCATTCTGAAGGCTTCCAGTGACTGACGTGTGGATGTTGAATCTGTCTGAGTCCAGTGTTCAGCTCAGTCCAGCTGCTGCACACAGTGAGGAGCTGTGACTGCATCCAGCTCAGTCCTGCTATGAACTGTGAGTCTGAACTTTGGGGTCGACCCTGCAGGATCCTGCAAAGGCCCAACAGCCTGTTGCACTGACGCACAGGAAGCCTTTCCACAGTTGAAGCAGGCAGTGTGTGTGTCTGAAGCAGTGTATTGTGTGTATGTGTGTGTGTCTGTATATGTTTGTGTGCATGTGTCTGTGTGTTAGTGTGTGTCAGTGTCTATATTGTGGCCCTGTGTTGGCCTCTCAGGGAGTGTTGTGTTGTTGCTGCTGTCTCTGCCCTGTGTGTGCAGGAGGTTGCTGGGTGGAGCTGATCCTGAGCTTATGCAGCTCTCCTGTGCTGACGAGCTGGAGACGGTTTAAGAGTTCCCAGTCTGTTTGCTTCACTCTCTCTCTCCCCGTCTGGCCTACTAGGAGGGCTGCTCTCTCTCCAGCCTGCTGCAGGCATGGCGGTGTATTTTGTTTGCACATTTCCTTGTTTGTCAATTGTTGGTATACAACTACTGTTCTTTCTTCAATAAAATGGTCAAACGGTTAAGGTTGTGTTTGTCCTCCCCAATTTGTCACACTTTCTGAGCCGGTGTGACAATAAATGTGTGTGCATGTCTGTAAGAGTGTGTGTATGATTGTGTGTGTTGGTGTGTGTGTTGCGTCTATATGTGTGCACGTGTCTATATGTGTGTGTGTGTGTGTGTGTGGTCAGCTTTCATCCTTCCTGTCAGCAGAGCAAAGCTGTATCAGTGTCTCATCCAGGTCTCAGCTCCTCAGGCTTTCTTCAGAAGAGCTGTCACTGTTGGAGTATCTGTTGCACAAGTGCTGCACATATCTGATCTAAGTTCTTTCTGAATCCTCACATCTAAAGTTACAGAGAACTTTTACAAACTCCCTTCTTGTTGGCTGCTACAAGCCGACAGCCTCCACACATCAGAGGCCTGCACACCATGAGCTTCCTGCACTTCCTGCTGTTGATGACAGCTCTCTCTCAGATTGGGAGATTAGACTGATGTGACTGTGACATCATGACGTCACTATTCAGAGCCTGCTGTTTAACATGCTGCTCACAGAGAGACAGAGACAGCAGCAGCACTCTGTGAGCCAGGTCCACTCTACTTGGAGGAAGTAAAACGCCTCATTTCATCAAGATGGAGACACTGAAAGAACACAACCAGCAGCTGTGACACATCAGCTTTTCCTCTTAATCTACTCAGTTCATGGATGTTCTGACACACGTCCTGCCTCGTGCTTCAACAGGAAGACTCATCAAGTTGATAGCAGCTTCAAAATAAGTGTGTATAAGTATTAAAACACTAAACTGTGACTTCAGTGAGTCTCCTTTATTTGAACTGATTCATAAAATGATCATAAACACATGACAAATGAAATCTATTCAAACTCTGAAGTTCACCTCATCATATCCCAGTGGCAGACAGAGCAGGCCCCCTGAGTGACAGCAAAGCAGTGAGCCCCCTGCTGGTGATCAGCTGCATGTACCAGAAGCAGACAGAGATTTCTGATATGATGTTAAAGGTGTCACAGTGGAGGATCCGACTGTCTGACCTCTGATTCTTCTGTCAGCATCAGACACATCACAGTTTGATCAGTTTTCAGATCACACACAGCAGCATCAGTAACACTGAGCAGACATTACACACTCCATCAAACACACACACACACACTGCTCACTTATAACAGGGATAATAAGTTCTTTACAATAAATTCACATTCACATTTTATTATCACTTCACACATGGCACAGTATATATGGCAGAGAGTTAAAGGTGGAATATGTAGTCAAGAGTTAATATTAGAGTTAATATTGACACTAGGTGGCAGCACTTCAGCCTCCATCCACTGCTGCACTACCAGCACCACTCTCAGTGCTTCTTGTTTCCATTGACTGTACAACATGATTCAATCCATGTTATTTATATGACAAACTATGTGTAGTGTTTCTATGTGTGTAGCTGACATGTTGCTCAGCTTCCATTGGACACATATACTAGATGGAAGCTGCAGCAGGATTGGCTGATGACTGATCACAGGTGTGAACAATCAGCCGGTGACGAGTGGAGCAGGAGCAGCTGCCCATGCTGCAGAGACACAAACAGCAGCAGCACTCTGTGACCCATGTCCACTCTGTGTGTCCTCCAGACAGTCTGGAAACGAGAGGAGACAGAACATTATCATACATGTTGCATAAGAAAAGTCACATGACATGCACCACTGTAAATAAAGGAAATCACATATTTTTAAGACACTTAGAGCATAGAGCCCAAGAAATAATATAATCTAAAGCTATAATCTAAAGAGAGTAGAAAAGTGTGATGGATTGATTTTACCTGATTCTTGGAATCTGTCAAATAGAATTTGTGGGTTTTGTGGGGAAAATTGTGCTTCATGTGAACTGATAAGAGAAGATTTGCCTGAACGGTTGATCTGTGGCCTGCGGCTCGCTTGGCCTGGTCCTGATCGATTGCTCATGCCTGCAGAGACAGGAAAGGGGAGCTCACAGGTGATTCTTCATTCTGCATAAAGCTGCCAGACAGGAAGAATCGCATGTCAGTGTTATTATTGACAGCTCTTCCCTTTTCAGGTAAAGAAACTCTTGTAACTGTGGCCTTATATGATTAAACACTTTTGTTAGTTCTGTTAGTATCTTAAGTGACTGCAGACAGTGTTGTTAGATTTGTTTTTGTTTTACAAGTGTTCACAAAGCGAGAGAAACATGTATTAGCATGTTGCTAACAGACGCTAATTCCATGTTGTCTGTGTTACCTTAAAGCTAGACTCATAACCAGAGAGTAAGTACGCTTATATGAAGTTATGAGGTTAAGTTGGTTACATGTGTGACTGTGAAATGAAAATGCATTTGTTTATTTCTGAATGGAATGTTATTCTATTTATATTAGTGCCGCATTTTCAGCTAAACCTTTATTTTACTGATTTGAACACATTATTTTGAAGACTAACCTGTTTAAGACAGATGAAGATAAAACCGAACATGTGTATATGTACATTTCATGTACTTCCAGCACTTGTACCTCTGTACATAATTATTTTTGCTGAATTCTGCATAAAGCTGCCAGACAGGAAGAATCGCGTGTCAGTGTTATTATTGACAGCTCTTCCCTTTTCAGGCATAACATTTTGGAGGCACCGCTGGGATGGATGTGGCAAGGACTGGCTGTTTCAGATAGACGTGCCTGATCATTATCCAACCCCTCACATCTTCAGCCGGAGTGGACAGAGCGCGTGGTGATTGACCGACTGTGCAGAGAGAGACCCGCTTGCAACCCGAGGTCAACTTTGAGTGCCAGGAGAGCAGCATTGTCTATTCTTCCCAGGAAAAGGTTCTGCACCACACTAACACTGCCCACAACCTAGAAAAAAATGGATTCATCAGACCTGGAAGCTTTGAAGTTAGAAGTTGGTTCTTCCTTGTACACACTTCCAAGAGACGCTTTAATTGAGCTTTGTGACTTTTTAAGTATTGCTGGACCAAAGCATGGGAAGGTGTCAAGCAAAAGCCGTCCCTCTTATTGACAGCTCTTCTCTTTTCAGGCATAACACAAGACCACTTGCCTTTTGTTTTGTTTAGTCTGCACCTGTAGACATCAAAGGGCCACACATGCATAGTGTTGTGTTTAGCTTTATAGAAAAGGTAAATAAAGGTAATAAGTATGTAAGTATGTATTCTTTATGTGTATAGGACCACAAAGTTGAAGCCCATGCGGAAGTGTCAAAACTTGTAATTCACGCCGCAACTGCTGGGGGCTGGCTCCAAAAGCGAGTCATTTCCCATAGACTCCCATGTAAAAATGGCCGACTTCACAGCAGAAAAAACATGTTTACAGCCTGGTACAAAAAACCACTCTGGTCTCAGATGATAGGTTCTTTTCTAGTGTCAATTGTACAGGGGGGGGGGGGGTGAATTTTTTTACAACTCACTCGTTTCAATGGTATTTTGACTTAAAATTACGCCTAATTATGGGCGTTGCCGCTTTGAGTGACAGACAGTTGACGTATCACAACGTGAGTTTCCTGCTTCCACGATCGCCCGCCCCCCTAAACCCCGCTCGTGCTCCCCCTTTTTGTCCATATTTGGAGTTTTGGCGGACATGACGCTGCCAACATGGCGGCGGTCATCAACGTCCTGGAACCTCCCACCGAGCTCTTCAGAAACAAACGGGTGACGTCACGGAAGCTCTGTCCATAGTTTTTACTGTCAATGGTCTGCACACACAGGAAGTTCATCCTTAATGATTGCTCTCTGTTTCAGTTAACCTGTCCGCACAGAATTAGTCTCTGAAACAACATGTAGAGCCTGGATAGCTCAGTCGGTAGAGCATCAGACTTTTAATCTGAGGGTCCAGGGTTCAAGTCCCTGTTTGGGCAGAAAGCTTGGTGTGTAGCAGCAAGTAGGAGGCTTGAGAAGGAGGTGCAAGTGCACACATTCATTCAAAATGGCTACCTTACATAGCTGCTGCCTCTCCTTCTCCCTCCATTTTACACTTACCCCACCATACACCTCACACCAAATGCAATACATATGTACATGGAATTCCTTCTTATTAAAAGCTAAAAGCTTTAAAAGTTTTAAAACTCATAACTATAATTGTCCTTCAATCAAACGATACCCTCCCCCCCTGCACCTATTTCCTGAGTGGACTGGTCCGGAACCATAAATGCCTGCTTGTTACAAGAGGGACTCTTTTGACTGTCACCCCTGGCAACAACAAAAGGTAAGAGCTCACACACCATCACACATTACAGTTTTTTCTGATTGCTTAAGCACATTTCTGTAACTATTGGCTATTTGTGCAAAACTCTACACACAAATAAAAAAACCTTACACCAAATCAGCAAAACATTGTAGATCTCTTGCAAAAGCTAATACATCTTGCTTAACTCTTCAAACCTTTGTAAAAATGGTATTTTTGTACCACACAGTTAACACAAACCATCATATTACTAAGCACACAATGTGCCAACTACACACTGATGGTATTAACTGAAAACACATCTGGCTTTTGCTTTCTCTGTGCACAAGGTCTGTCCATGTGAGGTCAAACTTTTGTCATAAATAGTTCTATAAACACACAGGGATTCAAATTTCAAGTATGAATGTTTATTCACACACATCAAAACAAACACAAGAAAACATACAATTTCACTGAAAGAGAGAGAAAATCAGTCTCATTGTCTCTCTGGGTCCGGCCACAGAATTTCATCAACGTCGCATGCAATGTCTTCTAGTCCAAGGCACCGGGGAACATGTCTCCTGGAGTGCCGTATCCAGGCCTGACATGATGCCTGGTCCATATCCTCGCATGCCTCCTTCCAGATGCTGGATGTCTAGTAATTCTGTGGAGTAACAGTTTCAGTTTTACATGTACAGTATTGTTGTTTTTCTCATTAGAGTATGGTACACCTACAAAACTTAGAGTGAGGGAACTGTACTAACCCATTCTCATCAATATGTCCTTATGATGCTTGCTACAGTGTAGCGGCTCAGGCTGAACCCGTTGTCCAGTTTCCCTCAGGGTCATTCCATGGTTGATCACATGATCCACTATTGTAGCTCCGATGACATCAGTAATTCTATTTCTTCTTACCCTTCCTCCTTCCTCTTCACCTCCTCGTCCTCTTCCTCCTGCTTCCTCATGTCCTCATCCTCCTCTAATTCTCACTCTTCTCAGTCTTCTTCTCCCTCCATTGTTCTCCACACTGAAGCTTACCTGTGTCTTATTTACAGAGCTCATGCTGATTGCAAAGTGAACTAATGATGTAAAACAGTTCTCACATGTGACAGTGTAGCCAGACAGTTGGCAAAATAGTGTAAATACCAGCCATAAATGTGTGTAGTTTGACTAGGAGTGTGTTGATCATTTGGAAGTTGTGTGTAAAGCAGTGAGTTGTGTTTACAGTTCAGCAAAAAGAGTGCTGTGAAGTGGATTATATTTATACAATTGCAAATTGTGTGTTACAAAAGTGCAAATTGAGTGTAAAGCAGTTTTTTTGCTTTTAGTTTTGCAAACTCAGTGAGTGATTTTGTTAAAACTATTAATAGTTTTAGAAATTGTGCTATAAGAATCATTGTTAGTGTTTAAGCAATCAGAAAAAACTGTAACAATAAACAATCATTAAAAACCCACAATCCGATCATTGTATAGTTAATTCAGCATCTGGTTCTTGTGTCCTACAGATAATACCTACAGCTAGTGATGGGTTTTCAAGGCTTTGTTGAAGCTTCGGCACCTGATTCAAGAAAAAGGTTCATTACTCCAGGCTTCATTGACACAGTGCTGGAGTCGGACATCTAGTGGTGAATAAAATGAATTGCGGTGTGTGTTATTGGTTCATGGATTGTTTGGGATTTGGATCTCCGTGCACATGCACACTAATGTAGTCTCATTCGACCACACTACATGGTTGAATGGTTTCAGGCTGACACAATAAAACACATTAAACTTTCAGTTTCACTGCACGAAGTTGTTATACAAAGTGACATTTGAAGTCAGGGTGTCCGCGGGGTCTTAAAAAGTATTAAAAGTTGATAAATCAACTGTGGGGAAATGAAGGCCCTTAAAAAGTATTGAAAAGTCTTAATCCCCATTTCATGAAGTTTTATTGTGATTCAAGCTTTGACTCCAGAAAGTTCCATGAATATTTATTTTCCTCTTTGCAATGTCACCCGATGGGGAAAAAATATCTGAGTTCGTGCCGGTGCGACCAGCTGTTAGAGGGAAATACATTCTCTGTGACTCTCCCTGTGTCCAACAACAGACACACGTCAGGCTCATATCATGGTCTGAACCAATCAGAGACAGTGAAGGGCTGTTGACCTGTTGTTTCTGTTGACAGCATGACAATGATGCTGAGGCAGAGCGCGCTCTGGGCTGAGGCCTTAGCTCGGCCATGGTGCCTTCAGGGAACATCGGACGTGTGGTCAGTTAAACTCAACATGCGCTATCTATCGTATTGACGTGACTGGCTGCAAAACACTGACACCAGGCAAAGTTGTAGACAGTGTCGCATCAAAAGGGAGAATATTAATAATTTGTGGAAGCGATAAGACGCTAAACACATCATGCAGGCCTCCTGGCGGACCCTGAAAGGAACTATCGGCTGGCTGTCACTCTCTTCCTGCTCTGTGCACCAGAGAAGTAATAAGCGTCAGTGCTGAGTTACAGCAAGAATAAATACATAACATCATCAAACATGGCAATTACTGCAGGTTAGATTTGCTAAAACCAACAAGGGCAGCGATGCTACACAGCCAGTTAGCACTGAATCTTTATTATGACTCTTCAGTGCATTTCCTCTGGTGTTTACAGAGCGGTCTGTGCTCCCTACAGATATTCAGCTACCTCACATCAACAGACACCTACCTGCTCTACTTTAGTTCTCATGAAGTATGAAAAGTCCTTGTTCTTATTTCTGCCACCTCAGGAACACGAACAGATTTCTCTGTCCTCGTGGAGTCTTTCAGGCTTCTGTCACGTCACTCCGCCTCCTTCATCTAGTCTGCGTTCACTCGAAGCCACGAGTGAAGCTGAGTATAACTTAACTACCCCCCCCCCCAAATTATTTGTAATTATTTTTTTGGATATTAAATAATAACCCACGGCCCTGCTGTATTAATGTATTACATATTATACTAATGTGGATTTTTTTTTGTACAGTTCTGATGACTGTGGAACAGGGTAACCACTCTGCAGTAATTCTTCTCACAATCATTGCAGTTAACACGTCATGTGTAACCAGTTTTAACAGTATAAAAGTGAATTACAGTATAATAATGATGAAATCTGGACCAGAACCAGAAGAAACCAAATTGGACAGGAGCCACTGTGCTGAGCAGCAATAATGAGGCAGACACAAGAGGAACAGTTGAGTAGCCACTCTTATATTATTACAAATGACAAGATCATTTGTCTGGTTTGTACAAAAATATCAAATAACTCAAAGAGTTAGGAAAAGAAAAAGAAATAGTGTGCACACTATAAAAATGACAGATTTCCCGTTGGGGCCCTTAAACCAAAATCAAAATGGTCTCAGGTATATGGGTTGTAGAGTTACGGCAGTTCACCTTGTTCCAAGGATGCTTGTTCTGTGATGTAAGTGTGAATGGGTGTGTATACGTGGATATCTACTCGGTGCTGGAATCTCTTCAGGGGACTTGGCTCGCCATCGGTTTCAGCACAGATGTTGGTCCTGGACAACATCTGTGCTGAAAAAAAAAACCCTGACCTACAGACCAGGTCAGAAAATGACATTCAACACCATTAATTCTCAGATGCATCATTCAGGACATCAAATGTCAGAAACATAAGTCTTTCCATGTAACTCTGACATTAATCTTAATCTCTATTCAAATCTCAAATCTAATTTTCAGTTGTACAACATTCAGTACATCTAAGTATATCATTTCTGAGAACTTGGCATTAAAGTGCTCAAACATTCACTACTGTTCATGTGAGCAGTGTTTCAATAATAACCATTAACATTCAAAATATTATTTATCATGACTATGAACTATGAAAACAATGTGCCAATAACAGAACATTACTCATCCTGAGTTCAGGTTTAGAGGTAGTATAAAAGTGTCCTTCACACTCTATACATCGGACTTCAGACACTGCTCACAGTCCTGCCACCTGCAGAAGTTCTCGGATGACTCTGCCATTGTGGGCTGTACCAGCAGAGGTCGGGAGGCGGAGTATATGAGTGTGGTGGACAGCTTCGTGGAGTGGTGCGGACAGAACCACCTGCAGCTGAATGTCACAAAGACAAGAGAGCTGGTGGTGGACTTCAGGAAGCACCAGACACTCCCAAACCCGGTCAGCATCAAGGGTACCAACGTGGACATTGTGGACAGCTACAAATACCTGGGTGTCCACATTGACCACAAACTGGACTGGTCCACAAACGCAGAGGCAATATACAGGAAGGGACAGAGTCGCCTGTATCTACTGAGGAGACTCAGGTCCTTTAACGTCTGCCAGACCATGCTGCAGATGTTTTACCACTCGGTGGTCTCCAGCGTCATCTTCTACGCTGTAGTGTGCTGGGGCAGCAGGATGAAGACGGCCGACACCAACAGACTCAACAAGCTCATCAGGAAGGCTGGCTCGGTGCTGGGAGTGGAGCTGGAGTCTGTGGTGGAGGTGACGGAGAGGAGGATACTGCGGAAACTCCTCAGTATTCCTAACAACACGTCTCACCCCCTGCACGACACACTGCTGTCCTACAGGAGCACATTCAGCGGCAGACTGAGACTACGAGGAGCAGCACAGAACGCCACAGGAGGTCCTTCCTGCCAGTGGCCATCAGACTGTATAACTCCTCCCCTTTCTGTAGGGAGAAGCGCTAGATAATCATGTCAGGCATCACTGTCATTCCCTCCACTTGTCTATATTTATGTTTACTTAGCACCTTACATCTCCATATTTGTATCCATGTATCATATATTGTGCTCATACTGCGTACTGTACTCTTTTTGGATTATAGTGACACTTATACTTATACTCTGTACTTAACTGCATTTAATGTAACTTAATACCTCTGGCACAAGAATTTCCTTCGGGATTAATAAAGTTTTATCTTATCTTATCTTAATAATGTTGTATGTAGACAGACCTGTGAAAGATGGTGCTTTCTCTTGCAGTCAACATAACAGCAGTAGCTTGTCTGGTCAGACGGTTACACCTGATGTCCTCCTTAAAAAGAAAATCACTGTTCCTCCACACAAAACATGATGCTGTTATTAAACTGGACAGGACTCACCTCTGACTGATCTGGAACTGGATCACGTAAGTAATGTTGGTCCCACTTAGTTCACATGGCTCAGTTTGTAGCCTGACATAAATAGCATAATGTTCATATGTCTCACACATTATAGATTTGTTTAGCGTGATGGTAAATCATTTTAGATTTGCCATCAAAATGTTAGACTTTTTTTTAATTCTTCACTGAATCTGTTTTTCAGGTGCTTGACGAGCTGCAGCCAATTATCCAACCAACCAACTTCCAGCACATATCAGAGATGCAGAACAGATGGAAAAGCTTCTACTCAAAGGTCCAGTTTTATGGTGTGATGAAGAAGGCCATGAAGCCTCCAAAAACTTTGAATGGAGGTGAAGTCATGATACATTTAGTTCTTTTTACATAATAATGTCTCAGTTATTTATGTTACAGTTACTTATAGTACCACGTTGTATTGTGCCTTTTCCATTCAACCAGTGGAGCATATCACAGCTGTCTCCAGAGCCCTGCCACTGCTCTGTCCGTCCAGCACTATGCCACCAAAGAAACTGGGCTCAAGCAGCCAGGCTCTTTTCCATGTCCTTTTGGTGAGATTGTTCATAATATATTCCTGTTTTTCATACATTTTATATTTAGTTTAGTTACTTTGAGATAAACTTTGATCATTTCCAAAGTTCCAGGGGAAGGGGAAGTGTTTTCTACAGTGTGCTTAATGTAGTACTGACTTCATTGGCTCTAGCTGTGCTGCATTTAGCATTTGCAGTGCTGAATGCTAAGGGGATTTATTGTGACCATAGAATTTCACTAATGTCCTCATCCAGGTCAAAGTTCTGTTTTTCTAATCTTCTTCATTTATTTGTGTCATCCAGACTTCTGAGGATCCTGATGGGTTCATGCGGCAGCGGGGCCTGTCTTCTCCTGTTCTGCTTGTTTCTGAGGACAACTGCATGGTCGCCGTTGGAAACACTCCAGTGAGCAGCTTCACCATGGACAGACTTAATGAGGGACTTCTCTACCTCATGGCATATTACTATGCCCTGCACATACCCAAAGTGCATTTCTACACTCCTGTCAGTACTGCAAACAGAGGTACACAACCATTCAGTCCACGAGCAGGATTTGACCCCCCACTACAAAGAAGCGATTGGTGAGTGGAAGTCCTTCCCTGAGTGAGTGAGCCCCTTTGTTTGTAGAAGCTTGTGTTTGATTTTCAAAGAAAAGTTCATCACATTCGTCACATTTGTTGTTGATGTTTTTTGGAATGTGGAAGTGGTCCGGTTTTGAATTAAATACAATATATTGAATGAAAAACTTTTGGTGTCTTGATTTAAGACAACTTCACTTATATTTGTTATACTGTTTTAAGGAATGATGTCTTATTTTAACTACATTTGTGCAGATTAAGGTGTCATTTCCTAAAGGTAATTTAGTAGATAGACTTAAATTCTAATTTTAAGTTACTTAATCTTAAATTAGTGGTTTTTCATTTCTAATTATTAATTGAAGGTTTTCTGTCATGTTTTAAGTTTTAGTCTTACAGAGCCAAGACTTTTGTGCCTATTTTAAGAATTCTTGTCAATGTCTGGAGTACATCTTCCAAATCACAACGGTGTTACAGCACCTCTGATTGACCCCACACCCCTGTGAATCACCCAGGAAGGGGAAGACCTTAACACACATGGAGGAGGCACATGTTAGCCCCAGTGGCCTAATGGATAAGGCACTGGCCTCCTAAGTGCAGAGGACAGTGGACCAAACCAACCTGTGTGAAAATGCATCTCAATGTTTTCCCTAAAGAAGCCACATGTCGGTGTGTCTCAGCAGCTCACTGTTCATGAGCACTATGCTGCACTGAACTGATATACACTCTAAAAACTGTAAGCAGGCTCTACTCAATGTGGTGAAACATTTTTACACTTAAAATATTAAGTAAACATGAAACTAATTATTTAAATATACTAACGAAACTGAGTAAATGTAAGTAGAAAAGTATATCTGAGGATGCTCTCATTCATCAGGTCAGAGTCATTTCCAAGAGTTTAAATCGAGGCAGCTGGACTCCAGGACTGTTTTTGAAGATGTTTCCCACTCCCCCGAGTGGCTTCGTCAGTTCTGTCAGTTCTACTGTTCTGGTTGGAATCTGAGTTTTATGTGTTCAGGACCTCTGTGGGTGGATCTTGCAGGAGCTACCATGACTAAGATCCCTATAGTTGGTTAATGGTCAGTTAACAACCAGAAAGTGTGTCTGGGCCATGTGCAGGACTAGTTGACGGCCCATCGTTAGAGATTGAATGTGAGTGAAGTCTGCTAGGAAGGGATGAAGGGACAGAGCTGTAAACAGGTGAGAGCTGATGCAGCATCACTTATTACCTGAGTTTCCCCACAGGGAAGCTGCTGTTTACAAGCTGTTTAAAGAGAGAAGCAAGAAACCAACAGCCAACAGAGTGAAGGAGCTCCATCCGTCTGATGCACGTGCAAGGTAACCTCACCTTCTTGTTCTGGTGTCTCAAGGTGTTGGTTCAGGTATGTCAGCGCTGAAGTTACAACATAATAACTAAAGTCAATGCAATTATCTTTAAATCTTTAAATTGTGATTATGTGACTTAAAAGCGGACTATTATACAACAAACCAAATGTGTTTTATTTACTTCATTTTGAAATAAAAAATATAAATAATTAATAATGGGTAGCAGGGTAGTAGGCTGCGTCATCCAGAGGATTCCAATTCCCTGAATGGGAAACAGCTGGTTTGGGACTTCCACATGCTTTCCTAATGGAACACATGATGTGTTTGTGTAACACTGGAGATGTTAGCTGTACATGTGCAGAACAAAGACATGACCCACAGCAGACCATCATGTTTAAGGAGCAGCAGGAAGTCCTCTTCTTAGTAACATTTAGGTGAATGGGACAGCACATTTGATGTTTGACTTCATCTATGAACACATGTCTGCAGTATGTTTACTGCATTTGAACTGTTACTAATGTCATGACGCCAGCTGTGTCAGCTTTGTTTCCCTTTACGTCCTCCATCTTCCTGCTGCATGTACTTTGTTTTGTTCTTTGTTGCTGCCTCAGCAGTCTGAATGTGGCTCCTTCCTTCCTGAACTCTAACTTAACCACTAATAGAATTCCACCTGCTGTTTCTGTCACTTCTTTCATTATGAGTTAAGACTCCAATAAGTTCCATTAAACTCACAGTGATGTATGCAGACTTCATAGTAAAGCCTTTCTTCTTCATGCCTCCTCCCACCTTACCCATTAAGCACATGTGTTTGTTACCAGCAGCAACATGATTGTAGTAAAAAGCTCTTTGAACACTGTGCTCAGGGCTCTTGGTAGTTTCTGCTTCTTCTCCTGTGCTCCTCCAGACACTCCCAGTCCTCCCCTCTGACTGAGCTCACCTGCTTCCACTCCATGTTGATCGGCTGCCCTGATGGTTCTCACCTGTGTCCTTGTGTATATAATCCCCGAGTTTCTCCTGGTCCTTGGTCAGTGTGTGTTCCACTCTGTGTGTCCTCTTTGTTCCGGTCTCACTCTGTGTGTCTGCAGTTGTTCTCCTGGACTCACAGTTTTTTCCATGTTGTTTGGATTTGCAGTTTTTTTGTCAGCATAATTAAAGACTGTTGTTATTTTTTAAGCGCTCTGTGCCTGAGCATTTGTGTCGCATCCACGACAACCCCCTGACAGAAACTGATTCTCAATCAGTGTGGCTGACTTTTTGGGGCAATATTATAACAAATACTTATGAGACATTATATAAGAAAGACCCGTGCATCATGACTTCAGCTCCATTCAAAGCTTTAGGAGGCTTCATGGCCTCCATCACTCCATAAGACTGTTCCATCTGTTCTGCATCTCTGACATGTGCTGGGACATGGTGGCTTGGATGTTTCACTGCAGCTCATCTAGTAATAATGTGTAACACATATATGAACATCAAGCTGATCATGTCATGCTAAACTGAGTCCTTGGAAGAGAAAACTGACATCCATGCTGGACAATGAGTCCCACCCCCCGCAGGACACCCTGTCAGCACTGCAGAGCATCTCCCAGCTGTAGACTGTGTCCTCCTCGTCTTTACGCTGGTTGGATGGACTGTAGTTGTACTTGATTATGTCTCAGAATGCTGCCTTTGAAGGAGGTGCATGCATGTTGGTGAAGACGGGCATCCAGTTCGTCTTCACCACATGCCACAGCCTTCCAAAGGCATTCAGTCCATCAGTAAACTGGCTAATAGGCTTGGAGGTCCTATTATAAAAACAGATTTATATTACTGTTAAGTAGTGTGGCACCATCGATATCTTTGAAACAGGGATGCAGTAGCTGACTCCATGAGAACATACAAGAACTAATTAGCTAACCAGCTCTAAATGCATTCGCTAGTTAACTAGTGCAACGTTTTGCCTTACTAGTGCAAGAAATAACATTTAATATCAAGAAATGAACTGAACTGATCCAGAGTCTGAGAGTGTATGACTGGCAACAAATAACAATTTCACTTTGTAGATTAAAGCAACATGTGCTTACACCAGAATCAGTCCTGTCAGCTGATATGAACAGGACCCCCCCCCCCCCCCCTCCTCCTCCTCAGGTTCGGACAATATGTAGAAGTCCTCTATAAAAACACATAAATTCATTAAGTATGTATTCTTTATGTGTATAGGACCACTGTCCTCTGTGGACTCACTCACAACAAGGTCAGTGTGCAAATGGCTCTCTTCCTCTCTAACATACACACACAGTGTGTAGACACACAGTTATGTGCTAAAATACTCCCTAGAACTCCATATACAAGCCAGAAACTACACGAGCCACTAGTCCAACTCAATACTTCCAGATTTGTAGAGATCATATACATGCTACACAACTCAATGTGTGAGTAATCCAAGTATTCAGCATTACATTTTACGGCCTGTAATCTGTATTCAGTAACTGAATACTTTTTAAAAGTATTCTTCCCAACACTGTTAGTAACATACGACACCAGCAGATGGAAAAAACAGGCATTCACCTGGCAGTCCCCAAACACAGTGGAAATGAAATATGAAGGAGACAGACAAAATAATACACTGCAATGGAACTGAGAGGAGGAACTACAGCTGAGTGAGCATACGATATAGAAGCTAGGGCACCGTTTCACCACAAACCAATGTATATGTTCTGGGCAACAGCATTTATAAAATATGCCTATTGTATTATAATATACAGACGGATTCTTGGAAATGTGTGTGTGTAAGATGATGTCACATTTTTGCGTCATTCCTTTTATTACAGCAGTAGCCCTTACAGGTGCATTATGAGGCACTTGTCTGTTGATGTTGGGAGGACTGTGAACATGAGAAATCCATCCATCTCTCATACTATCCAGTATAGTTTATGATGTTGAGTGACTGAACAAAGCAGCATCTGCAGGGATTAATTAGGTTTTTCTGAGTCTGCACAATATGCGATTATATGCGAATTCTGAATACAAGTTTGATAGAGCAGCATCTAATGAGCGTTTCTAAGAGACAGCACGGACAAATATTGTCTGTTGTTTGTTTGCCTGAACATGGACTAAATAAACCTGCCACGGGTGTGTGTGTCTGGGTGCACGTAGCCACTCCGTCACACCCCAGCTGACACATGACCGCACCAGGGGGCTGCTGCTATGACAGATGGTGGTTGTCAGCATTCCTCGTTAGTTAGTGGTCTCTATGAACATGACCTGGATGACATGTAAATATACAGTGTGCTCTTTGTAATCTGTATTCTGGCTCTAAAACAAGTGCCCCTTGTGAGGGTTGAAATCACAATCTTCAGATGATGAGGCTGACTCGCTGCCTACTGCACTAACGAGGCTCAGAAAGAGGTGAAACATGGTCTTTTTTCTTTTTCTTCTTTAAATAAAGACATCTACAGTGCTCATGCTGGCTACTGCACCAACAAACATTCTTAATTTAAATCAAATGAGTGTGTTCTATAAAAAGGCTCTAAAGGTAAAACATCACAGTAATTCTTCCTGGGACACCTTCACTACCAGTGATGGTAAGTGCTCTTGTTTCAAATGTGATGTGCACTGTACCACTGAAGCTCGTCTGTGAAGTGTAGAGCCTCTGTGTGTATGTCACAGTGATGTTAACAGAAGTCAGATAGGTCTGTTAACACATATAAAAACTACATGCTGAACAACAGCATAGATGTGAAGGTGAATATATATCCCCTCACATGTTCCTCAGTTAAAAGGGTCATTGCATTGGCCGGGAATCGAACCCGGGCCTCCCACGTGGCAGGCGAGAATTCTACCACTGAACCACCAATGCTGTGAAAAGCTGACACCTAGTGGTGCCATCGCAGGTTGCAGCCTCCTCATTCCAAAATCAATCCCTCCCCCACATAAAGTCAAAATTTATAAATTCACCTCATTACATGAGCGGTTGTGTGTAATGACGCGGCTCACCAGCAGAGGGCGTGTGACGGAGCAACAAGCAGGAAACTACAGGGGAGAAGAGACACAAGCATCCACAGATCAAAGCATAGGCGTCGCTACCATTATATCAGAGGGGGACGTGTCCCCCCCACATTTTAAAATGGCCCGTTTGGACCCCCCCACATTTAGTGAGTAGGAAACTCCACCAAACGCTGTTTCGATTGCTCGTGATTGCTCCGTTCCACTTGGTTCATAAGAAAACAACCTCACCGCTGAAATCCACTCCATGTTTTCCTGGTTACCACAGCGCTGCAATACCGTTACTATAGTAACGGACCTAACAAAGCCAGTGGCTTTCTTCGAGCGAGTGTAAAACACCGTAAACAGAACCGTCGGTGCTGGTCGAAGCTGGAGGAGGTGACGTCAGTGTCATCCCACAAAGTCCAGCTCATGCTAAAGCCTTACTGCTTTGTCACATGGCCCCAGGTGACGTTAGGTTGATGTTAAATCAACTAAGAAAAGTTGTGAGGAAGCTAATGTTTACTTTCAGTTGCAGTAGACGGTATTATGTGTCTGACGACATGTTGTTTGCCTTTTCTGCTCCCTCCCCACACACAATGGACATGAGGAGATTCCTAACAAAGACACGGAGAGTTAGAGTTGTTTTCAGCATTAACCCATATTGTAATAAGGCCAGGTTAGCTCCTGTTAGCCTGCTAGCTTCAGCCTCACCTAGCCAGTGCACATAGCCACCTGCTCCTATTCTTATTGTTATCATGTGAAATCCAAACCCAGATGTAGACCTCATCCTGACCCTGGTCCCTGTGGACCTGTGACTGTTGCCTCTGTGCTTTCTAATTTACTGAACACTGAGTTTTATTCCACTGTTTGATCACAATCATGTGCTTAAAGTTCAACTTCAATTTCAGTTTCATGTTTCACTTTGAGCTGTTACAACGTAAATTGTTACACACTCAGCTTCAGTATCTTTCTGGTGTGTCCTGATAGATAATGGACTTCTCACTAGAAGAATTAGAGTCTCCTGAGAGCCTGGAGGTTATGCAGCTCATCCAACGTCTCATGGTGAGTTATTTCACACTTCAGTAAACTGTCTAAAATGATTGTTTTTGTCATCACATTAACGTGCATGTGTGTGTTATAGGACAACTGTTGTGACCCTGCTGTATCCAGGGAGGACCTCCAGAGGCAAGTTTTAGAGATTGAATGTAAAGTTGTGGACGTGTTTACAAGACATGCTCTTAAACACGAGGCCATGGAAAAGGAGATGGCTCTTCTTACACAGCAGTCACACGAGAACGAAGCAAAACTGAAAGAACTGAACTAGGCCCTCCAACGGCGGCTGTCAGAGAAGAAGGTAACATGACAAATCATTTCACACGTGATGTGTCACACATACAACTAAACACTGTGTTTTTTCTTACTCGGATTGATGCTGAGCAGCTGTTAGTGGAGGATTCTGGGAAAGAAAACAAACGTCCCCATAATGGCTGACAACCAACACAGAAACACAGTGTGGCTGTGTGAGAGGAAGCAGCTATTGTTAAAGCAGTGTGTTGTTTCTTTCATGTCTGCATGTTATTTGTATATTTTTGCTGTGTTATTAAAGAAAATACTGTTTTTCAAAATTCAGTGTCAGCTGATCTCAGTGTCAGCTGTCAGTTCACATTCAATTACAAGTACACAGTTCAATTCAAGTACACAGAAATAAAACCTACAAAGGAACATTTTTTAAACAAATGGTTCAGTTGGTCACACCTGTTTGGCAAACATTTGACTTATTTGTGTGGGTTCTCTTGTGGACAGTTAAAACACTATTTTGTCTAAAACATTTCCACCATAATTTGCAAGAAAATGGCTTCTCATCTGTGAGTTCTCATATGGACAGTTAATTTACCTTTTTGACTAAAACATTTCCCACATGTATTGCAAGAAAATGGTTTCTCACCTGTGTGGGTTCTCATATGGATAGTTAAACTATCATTTCGAGTAAAACATTTCCCACATGTTTTGCAAGAAAATGGTTTCTCACCTGTGTGGGTTCTCGTGTGAAGAGCTAAATGGCCATATTGACTAAAACACCTGCCACATGTTTTGCAAGAATGTGGTTTCTCACCTGTGTGGGTTCTCATGTGAGTAGTTAAATGGCCATATTGACTAAAACAACTGCCACATGTTTTGCAAGAATGTGGTTTCTCACCTGTGTGGGTTCTCATGTGAATACCTAAATCATAATTTTGACAAAAGCATTTGCCACATGCGCTGCAAGAAAACTTCTTCTCACCTTTTCTACCAGGTTTACATTTTACAGATTTTTTTCCTGGAGTAGAGTTGTGAGAGACAATCCCGTCACAGCTTGGTTCTAGTTCAATATAGTTCCTTTCATTAGCAACAGTCAATATAGAGGGCTCAGTCTCCTCTCGCAGTTCATGCAGCTCTTCCTCATGACTGCTGCAGAAAACATGCTGTTCCTTTCTAACCCGTTGGAGTTCTGGTTCCTCCCAATCCAGGCTGCTGTTCCTGTTCTGGTTACAGAGCTGCTGGTCAGCTAGAATCAGCTCTTTCTCCTTAAAATTGTGTTGTTGAGTGAGACCTAAAGTGTTAGAAGAAACAAGAAAACATGTTTCACAGTTAGCAGCGGGTCCTGATGGTTGATCTCTTCTTTGTATTGGATGACAATCGGTTCAAAATGGTCCAGACTGGATTTTTTTTCCTGGTTACAGAGCTGCTGGTCAGACAGGATCTCTTCCTCCTTACAGTCATGTTGTTGAGGGAGAACTGGAGAAACAAATGGACACAAAGCAGAACTCTCAAGTTTTCAAGTTCAAGCTTAGAGTGAGTTTCCCAGTGCGCCTTTGGTGTACTGCTGTATCACCAACATTGTTATTTAATACTAATACTAATACTAATTCTAACATCTCAAATACCATTGTGGTTGATAGAAAATATCTATGATGTACTTTTTTTAGGGCTACAACGATTACTCAAGTACTCCAGTAATATTGGAAGGCAAAATGCATTGACAACTCATTTAACATTCGACAACTCATTAGTGACGTCATTGAGAATGATTCTCTTGTGGTGCAGTGGGATGATCAGTGTTTTGGGTGCAAGAGGCCCTGGGTTCGAAATGCAAGTGAGCCGTTTGCAGGTCAGACACATAGACACACAATATTTTCCACAAGTTTGACATTTTAGAGACATTTTACCTTGAGGAGCGTTATGAGAGAGAACCATGTCATGGTTTGGTTCTGGTCCATCATAAGCAGCAGTTACTATTGAGGGATCAGTCTCCTCTTTCAGTTCATGCTGCTCTCCTTCATGACTGATGCAGACTTCCTGCTGTTCCTCTTTAACCTGTGGAGGTTCTGGTTCCTCCTGGTCCAGAATGGAGTTCTTCCTCTGGTTACAGAGCTGCTGGTCAGCCAGAACATCCTCCACTTGACAACTGTGTTGTTGAGGGAGATCTGCAGGGCAAAGGGTCAGAAGAAAACAGAGAGTTTATGTGATCTCCATGACAGTAGCTCATTTGTCAAAAACTGAACCTCAGTGATTCATCCAGGTCATTTCCTTTGAAAAGCTTGAATCAGGACAACTGGACTTGTTAGAGTTCCTTGAAGATGTTTAGCTGCTCCTACAAGCTGCTTCAAGCCTCTGAACAGTTCAGCACCTTCTTATACTAAAACTAATGATACACTTAAACCTTTTTGTTTTTACAGTTGGTTTCACTTTTTGGTAACATTAGAGCCTTTGTTTAGATATTTATTCAGAATACAGTTTATTCACATACAGTCCACAGCAGCTCTCATTAACCCTTCAGAGTGCTGAAGTAAAAAACTGGTCACACCTTTACTGTCACATCATGTTTAATTAGTTAGCAGCACAAACATGTTCATCTCTCCAGTTTCAGACTGCATGGTCTCCTAAATATACACATTGTGCTTCTGATCAACAGTAATCTGTTAATATTATTTGTCTTCTATAGCTGTTTAAGCTGTTTAACCCTAACTAGGAATACCAGATTCTGATTTCCAGTTCTTGACTGAGTTTGACCTGCTGCTGTCATGGTTTCAGCCAGGTCTTTTATTTTGTAGTTCATTTTCTGTTTGTATTAGTTCTAGTTTTACTAGTCACTTCCTGTTTTATTTTGAAACTCGATCTTCCCCCTGTGTTTCAGTTCTGTTTACTTCCCCTTCCTCATGTGTGCTCCCTTCCCCCACCTGTGATTACCTGCTCCGCCCTAATGTGCTTCACCTGTGTTCAATTGTCTTCCCGCCCTCCTGTGTATAAAGCCTGTGTGTTTCCTGCCCCTTGTTGCCAGTTCGTTTTGTGAGTCTTCCATGCGACACAGCCGTCCAAGTAGCCTTTCTGCTCCCTGCAACCCCAGTTTCCTGTCCAAGTCATGGTGGGGTTCCGTCCCCAAGTTCCAGCCCTCAGCCTGGTGGGGTTCCGTCCCCGGCTTCCTGTCCTGACCCCGGTGGTCCACCGCTCCCGAGTCCCTGTTCCGACCCCGGTGGTCCACCGCTCCCGAGTCCCTGTTCCGACCCCGGTGGTCCACCGCTCCCGAGTCCCTGTTCCGACCCCGGTGGTCCTTCGCCTCTGGTCTTCAGTCCCGACGCCGGTGGGCCTCCCTCGGCTCTGGTTTCCTGTCCGGACCCCGGAGGGTCCCCGGCTCTGGTTCCCTGTCCGGACCCCGGAGGGTCCCCTGCTCTGGCTTCCTGTCCGGACCCCGGAGGGTCTTCTGCCTCGTCTTCGGTTCTGGCTTCCTGTCCGGGCCCCGGAGGGTCTTCTGCCTCGTCTTCGGTTCTGGCTTCCTGTCTGGGCCCCGGAGGGTCTTCTGCCTCGTCTTCGGTTCTGGCTTCCTGTCTGGACCCCGGAGGGTCTTCTGCTCCAGCGCCGGTCTCCAGTCTGGACCCTGGAGGGTCTTCTGCCTCGTCTTCGGCTCTGGCTTCCTGTCCGGACCCTGGAGGGTCTTCTGCCTCGTCTTCGGCTCTGGCTTCCTGTCCGGACCCTGGAGGGTCCACAGCCTCGTCTCCGCCGACCTTCTGCCCTGACCCTGGAGGGTCAGCCTCCTCGTCTGGTGGGTCAGCCTCATCGTCTCCGCCAACCTTCTGCCCGGACCCGGGAGGGTCCACAGCCTCGTCTCTGCCAACCTTCTGCCCTGACCCTGGAGGGTCAGCCTCCTCGTCTGGTGGGTCAGCCTCCTCATCTCCGCCGACCTTCTGCCCTGAACCTGGTGGGTCAGCCCCATCGTCTTCGCTGGTCTTCTGCCCGGACCCAGGAGGGTCCGCCTCGCCTTCCTCGCTGGTCTTCTGCCCGGACCCAGGAGGGTCCGCCTCGCCTTCCTCGCTGGTCTTCAGCCCGGACCCAGGAGGGTCCGTCGTCTCGTCCTCGCTGGTCTTCAGCCCGGACCCAGGAGGGTCCGCGTCTCCATCGCTGGTGGTCTTCCGCCCGGACCCAGGAGGGTCCGTCTCTCCATCGCTGGTGGTCTTCCGCCCGGACCCAGGAGGGTCAGTCTCTCCATCGCTGGTGGTCTTCCGCCCGGACCCAGGAGGGTCCGTCGTCTCGTCATCGCTGGTGGTCTTCCGCCCGGACCCAGGAGGGTCCGTCTCTCCATCGCTGGTGGTCTTCCGCCCGGACCCAGGAGGGTCCGTCGTCTCGTCATCGCTGGTGGTCTTCCGCCCGGACCCAGGAGGGTCCGTCGTCTCGTCATCGCTGGTGGTCTTCCGCCCGGACTCTGGAGGATCCGCGTCTCCATCTGTGTTGTTTTTCCGCCCGGACCCTGGAGGGGCCGCGTCTCCATCTCTGTTGTTTTCCCGCCCGGACCCTGGAGGGGCCGTGTCTCTATCTCTGTTGTTCTTCCGCCCAGACCCTGGAGGGTCTGCAACCTCGTCTCTGGTGTTCCCCCGCCGTTTCTCTCGACCCTGGGAAATCTCGGCCTTCTCAGCCTCTGGCCTTGCTCTCTGAGCCCCCCCAGACTTCGTCACGCTGGGTCTCTACCCAGTTTTCTGAGTTTTTGTTTTCTGGACTCTTATTAGACTGATTTTTTTGCTCCCTGTATTTTCGTTCAGACTTGTGGTTTCTAGTGGAATGTCTGGGAGCCGTTCCTTGAGGGGGGGGGGTACTGTCATGGTTTCAGCCAGGTCTTTTATTTTGTAGTTCATTTTCTGTTTGTATTAGTTCTAGTTTTACTAGTCACTTCCTGTTTTATTTTGAAACTCGATCTTCCCCCTGTGTTTCAGTTCTGTTTACTTCCCCTTCCTCATGTGTGCTCCCTTCCCCCACCTGTGATTACCTGCTCCGCCCTAATGTGCTTCACCTGTGTTCAATTGTCTTCCCGCCCTCCTGTGTATAAAGTCTGTGTGTTTCCTGCCCCTTGTTGCCAGTTCGTTTTGTGAGTCTTCCATGCGACACAGCCGTCCAAGTAGCCTCCTGCTCTTGTGATTTTTCCCTACGTGTTTTCGAGTAAGTTTTGGATTCCCTTGTGTGTGACTTGTTTTTTGGATTTGACTACTGCTTTTTTTGCCTTTGCCTTTTGGATACCTTTGCCACGTTGACTGATCACCCGTGTACCGAACCCTGGCTTATATTAAAGGAACTGAGTTTGTTTTCACCTCCGGCTAAGTCTGCATTTGTGTCCGCCATCTCACAACCCCTGACAGCTCCTACTGATTTTAGCTGATTACGATTTCATTTTTTCAAACCACTTTACCTGAGCCTGTGTGCCCCAGTGTGGGCATTCAGACACTAATAACTACTGTAATTGTTAGAAAACAGACCATACACATCATGAAAGTGCAGTGTTATGGAACAACAACATATTGCAAACTTACCAGTGTTTCCCTGCCATTATATAGGGGAGCAGCTATGTTCTATATAGCAGTAGATCATAACAGAAGCCTTTTAAGGAACACACACACACACACACACACACACACACGCACACACACATCAGCGGATAGAGCGCGTGTTTTGCTCACTGTTACTCATGTTGGATAGACTGAACTCCATTGACTACGCTAAACTAAGCTAAGCTAAGCTAAGGGTTGTGCGCGAGTGCATTTGTCCGGCATAAAATCGTCATATCTCTGCTGATCTGCGGACGCCAGTCATGGCCGATCAATCCGTTCATCTCTGATGCTAACTGAGAAATAACAGCAGCTGCTCCGATGTTTTCAACAGTAAATAAACAAAGCACAGAGCTCTGAGGAGCTAAAGCAGAGAGAGAACAGCTGGAGGGACACATCTGTAGCTTCAAGTCATGAAGTCAGTGTCCTCCTGTCAGAAACACTATGTGCTGAATGTCACTCTTTTCACACAGAGCCGTTGTTGTTCCGTGACATTGTCATGTTTACATACCTGTTCTGTGTAGCTTGATCTCAGGCTTCAGGAGCAGATCCAGCAGTTTGCGCTGACGGTCCAGCTCTCCCTCGTACTGGACGATAGTTTGTTCAAACACTCCCAATATTTCAGCAGCAGCAGCAGTTAGCCGCTCGCTGATAAAAGCTCTCAGAGACTCCGCAGCAGCCATTCAGATGTAATAAAACACTTACAGCGGAAAACTTCTGTTGAACTTCTGCTGTCGCTGTGCTCGTCTTTCTAGTTCCTCTTCCCCCTCCTCCTTCTTCTTCAGTTGATTCGTTTGAATCAAAGTCTTGTTATTCACATTTATTTCTTCTTTTTACTTTGATTTCCGTTGCTAGGCAATCAAAGTCTTGTTATTAGTTTGATTGCTGTTGCTAGGCGTATCTTCAGCATACATTGACTGATTTCAGCCATGCAACTATTAAAATGTTCATCTTACAGAGGACATTCCGGGTCAACTTCATGTTATTTTCTAAATGTTATAATATTTTAATTATTAATAAAAATTCAAAAGCCTCAGACCTTTCATATGGTATATTCACATGCTATTCTTTAAGGTCATGACTTCATACCGCTCATGTCTTCAGCTGTTTCTTTTTCATATCTTCATAATATTCAAAGATTTTCCACTGTTCAAAATAAGAGCTTCATCTTTTTAAATTCTTAACCGTGTTTCAGCAAATTATATTCATTTTGCAGATTCTCCAGAAATTTAGAGCATCCATCATATCAGCATTCAAAGCAATGCTTCAGCTGCAGCAATCAAACTTGTATTTTCTTCAGGAAATGCTTTTATAGCACTAACAGTTACATTGTTACATTGTTACAAAGCAATGAGCCACCAGAAGCATGTACCAGAAGCAGACAAAGATTTCTAATATGATGTTAAAGGTATCAAATAATGACCAAAACTCAACACATCCACTCTTCGTGTTACAAAAATGGCAATATGTATCATACACAAGGTGCACACACAGATCCATTTTTCCTCCAGTCAAGAGTATTAATAATCCTTCATCTTGTTACATTCTGCACAGCACAGATCCTGTTTAAAGCATATAATAACTTATTACCTGGTAACATTCAGAAACTCTTCACTCTGAGAGAGAAGTCCAACAGTCTGAGAGGTTATGGCAACTTTAAAGTCCTGATGGTGAGAACCACCAGGAAGAGTCTGTGTGTGTCTGTATGTGGAGTCAAAGGGTTAAAACTAAGAATTAATTATATTAAATTATTGATGATTATAGTATATTGTGTGATTCTGTTTCTATGCAGATTCATCCTATGGTGTTGTTGTATGTATGTGCTTACAGTATGACAGGAAGCAGCTACAGGTTATGTTCTATGAATGATGGAGACGGGTGGTGTCAGATCAGTTCTACTTCCTTCCACTCCCTTTCAAGCATATAGTGCAGACTTTATGTACAAGCATGTATCCAGGGTCAGTTCTGCAGGCTTGTTACACTGGCCCTTACACAGTCCTAGAAAAAGTAAATGACCATGATTACATAGTTGCCACACCAGACCATAGGCAGAAAAGAAGGCTGTGCCACATTAGTATGTTGAAACCAGACTTACAGCAGCTGCTGGCTTCACAGTCTTCTGTCACTGAGGAGAGGCCTGTTCTGTCGCTGTCCGGTGCTGAAATCATTGCTTCAAATCATTGGTGCTGTATCCTGGTGACTCTGTCCAGTGCTGAAACTGCTAGTAGGGCTGCTCCCTCTGCACTGCTGTCTAATGCTCATGGTTGTGATGAACAGCTGGGGACTGAGGGTTAGGGTTCAGTAAGTAAGTAAAAAGTCAGCCAGTCACCATTATCTGATCTGAGGAGGACAAAGGCTCCAGTGACCCCTACCAGCGGCAAAGGGGTCAGTGTGGAGGTGGTGGAGGAGTACAAATACCTGGGAATGTCCTTGGACCACAAACTGGACTGGAGTAAGAACGTGGACACTGTTTACAGGAAGGGCCAGTGGCCTCTACTTTCTGAGGCAGCTGAGGTCCTTTAACATCTGCAGGACAATGCTGAGGATGTTCCATGTTCTAATTTATCTTTTATTTCTATTTGTCTATAACAAAATAGAATTTCGCCCCAGGGATAAGATCACAGACTCTACCTCTCCCTTGGGTGCACTCGATCTCCTCTCCCGCAAACATTTAGCTACTGTCTGCTAACATAAGTCCGTCCATCAATGACAGGCTGATTAACGTTAAACAAAAGTAAGACTACTGCTCATAGGCGTCGCTACCATTATATCAGAGGGGGACGTGTCCCCCCCACATTTTAAAATGGCCCGTTTGGACCCCCCCACATTTAGTGAGTAGGAAACTCCACCTAACGCTGTCTCGATTGCTCGTGAAAAAGTTCGTAAGAGAATAACCTCACCGCTGAAATCCACTCCATGTTTTCCTGGTTACCACAGCGCTGCAATACCGTTACTATAGTAACGGACCTAACAAAGCCAGTGGTTTCTTCGAGCGAGCGTAAAACACCGTAAAGAGAACCGTCAGTGCTGGTCGAAGCTGGAGGAGGTGACGTCAGTGTCATCCCACAAAGTCCAGCTCATGCTGAAGCCTGAGTGCTTTGTCACATGGCCCCAGGTGACGTTAGGTTGATGTTAAAGAAACTTAGAAAAGTTGGGAGGAAGCTGCTGTTTACTTCCAGTTACAGTAGACGGTATTATTTGTCTGATGACATGTTGTTGCCTTTTCTGCTCCCTCCCCACACACAATGGACATGAGGAGATTCCCAACAAAGACACGGAGAGTTAGAGTTGTTTTCAGCATTAACCCATATTGTAATAAGGCCAGGTTAGCCCCTGTTACCCTGCTAGCTTAAGCCTCGCCTAGCCAGTGCACATAGCCACCTGCTCCTATTCTTATCAGTAAGAATAAAACACATGTGATGGACCGTCAGGACACAGTGGAGCATTATATGAACAGGGAAACACTGATGTAGCAGATGAGGCAGGGCGTCATTATAAACACATCCACAAGGTTTGTTGTGAATTCAGCAGTTTTATAAGTAAATAAAGATAAAGACTTTTTGTAAGTTAGTATTTTTAGTGTTTCAGTATTATCTGCATTAAGCAGTTTGGTTCATTTTTCTATGGGATTTGCCAGTTTTTTGTCTCTGTAAATGAGAGAAGGCCTCAGATATGGAGGCTGTTAGTGTAGTAGCACCAGTATGTTTGACAAAACTGTTGTTTCACTTGGAATTAGTTTCTGTTTGTCACAGAGTTTTTGTTGAATCTGTCTCTGAAACAGTCATTAAGTGTTTACTTCTGTAGGTAAAATAGTTTAACAACCTGTTAAAATCCACAGGAAATCGCAACTACTTCATATTATTATATTTCATAATATACTGATGTACTTTTTTTCACCACCCACCCACAGAAGGTGTCCCCCCACATTTTTAATGCTTCCTACGCCACTGGATCAAAGTCAAGTCAAAGTCAAAGTCAACTTTATTGTCAAATCTGCTATATGTGCTGGACATACAGAGAATCAAAATTGCGTTACTCTTCACTCCGCAACATATAACATGTAACTAAAAACTAAAGATAAATATAAAGTGTAAAAAAATGTACCTACAATGAGGCACACACAAAATACAAGGCACATAATGAAGGCACAATGCAGTAAGAGTGCAAAAGATGTATAGTGCAAGACAGTGCAGTTGGCAGAATGTAAACAGGAATGGTTTAACTTATAACAGCTTATTGAAAGTGGCTACGTCAGTAACTGTGGGCAGACTGCAGGTGTGTGTGCACCCAGACACACACAGGTCCCAGCTGAGAGCAGCCGGACCTTCCTGTCCTCCTGTCCATCGCTGTCCAAGGTCTGACGTCACTTTGTCCCAGAGTCCGGCTGTTGCAGCAGCATCAGACCCTGATGATGGTGCAGACAGACTTCTATCAGAGCTGCTCGCTGCTTCTCTCGCTGAGCAGGTTGAATAAAGTCCATCACTGTTCTGTTTGTGTCACAGCTGTTATCCTGTAAACAGACACAGACAGAGCAACAACAGGGAGGCTGCTGTAAAAATCAGCTTCATGTTTCCATTGTGAGGGCGCCCCCTGCTGGAGACACAATGCATCAGAAACATCACTGACTGCAGCTTTATGCTCTTCATAAAGAAGGTGTTCCACAGCAGGTTATTGATCACATCCAGGTTTGATTGGTTAAAACAGACATGGCTGATGTAGCAAATATCTGACTGAGCTCTGTTTATTAATGAGGTCAAATGTGTTCAGCAGTGAACTTCAGCAGAGAGAAAGACATGGATGTATATTGTATGTATGTGATGTGTCTCTGTGTTCACTCAGCTGCTGAAAGGCTCCGTGTGCTTTGTTGTGTCACGTGTCCTGGTTTGAAGGCGTGGCTTCTGTGGACTTACTTTCGTTTTTGAGCTCCTGTCAGACAGACTGCAGCAGAACCAGCAGCTCCACACACGAAGGTGGAAACTTCTGGAAGTCAGGACTGATTCAGCAGGTGAGTCTGTCGATATCTGATCAATCATCAGTGTGATCAGCTCATTGATCTTTGCTGCCTGTAACTGATGGATCTTTATTGTAGTAAGTCCCTGAAACGCGGAACCAACAACAAGCGTCTCTGTTGATCGTTCTCTCTGTAAAGTTCAGCAGCTTCATTTGCTCTGAAACTCAGATCGACTCGTTCAATACAGCATCTTTGATCAAAGCTAAAGTTTTTGGTTCATGTCAGCAAACTGGACAGAAAGCTGCACGCTGCAGGAGACAGAAAGGTCAGAGCAGCCGGACTGATGGGGGCCAGAGTCTGAGGATGAAGCCAACTGCTGCCTCACGTCGCTCTGCTTCCCTCTGGTGGTCATATGTTGAAATTGCAATAATTCATCACTGATACAGGGTCTGGTATTGCAACACAAACATGTTTAAATGTGACTAAATATCCTGTAGGTGTGAATTTGAGTGTGAATGGTTGTTTGTCATGTTATTGGTGCTCTGTGCTCCCCCACACATCATAAGCTGTGATTTATTTGCATGCTTTAAAGAAGAATTTAGTAGATTCAGAGTTTGTGGAGCCTGAGAGTTTGATGTTATATTTGATCTTATCTGTCTTGTTAGTGTTTATTTCCCATTGAAGCTGCGTGAAACAGACTGTTTGCTGATATCAGACATCATTCAAATCAATTCAAATCATTCAAGACCAACGAACAAGTCTCCATTTCTAACTGTTCAACACAGTTTCTCAGCTTCACTGGGCTAGGGAGCAAAATACAGACATTTATCAGACCCAGCAGCCTCAGAAATCCTCCAACCAAAAGCACCAGCATGACAGACTGCAGCACTTGTAAGCATTTCCCTTTCACAAAGTATTTTGTAGACATGAAGTTACAAGTATCTGTACTACAGACATCTGGCGAAACAGCTTTAAGGCTCACTTTTTGGCATGATCACTTTTTGGCACAACACCGGCTCAAAGGTTCACAAAACTACATCTGAACAAGCCACAAGACTTGAAACAATGTCCTATACACAGATCAGACCAAACTATGTCTGCTAAGAACCAATCAGATATACAAGCATGATTTTATTTTGATCTGCAGAAACACATGACTTTGAATTAGATAAGCATATACAGTTCAACAATCTCTCCTCAGTGGTTTTGGATATGGGGTTTTTGGGGTCTGGCTGCTCAAATTTAATTAAAAAATAATTCTAGCTGTAAAGTATTTTATATGGAAGTCTATCAGGACAGAAACTATTTTGGACCAGCTACCAAGTGGCCATGTAAGGAACTGCAGATTTGCTCCTTGACACATCTCTCTGTATTATGTTGTTACCTGGTAAAGACTACAGTGTTTATTGATTTTTGTTTGTTTGTTTTTAGCTTTACATAGATACTTTCTACCACTGACAGTTTAACATGACCATGGGACTGAATTTTGGTCATTTGAGGGACGGCAGTTCTTGATTAGCCTGAGAACCATTTGCATGAATAATTATCTATAGACATGAATTTTTGTTTATTTCTGCTGTTGACATTTGAACATAAACACCTGTGGGATTTAATTTTGGTGCCACCCCCAAGTGGCCACAGGATCAACTGCAGTTTTAGGCACTGTCACAGCGTGTGCAGGGAAATGGATCCTAGTGTCTGTGTTTCCTTATAAGACACTTATAACAGCGTGTTTTGTGATTTAATCAGTATACATGCTTTCCTATACATTATTGATGGCAGATACATATTGATATGCTACAGTTTTGCCTAGCAGACTTCACTCCCATTCAAATTTTAAAACTCTAACTATGGGCCGTCAACTAGTCCTGCACAGGGCCCAGACACACTTTCTGGGAGATCTTAGTCATGGTAGCTCCTGCAAGATCCACCCACAGAGGTCCTGAACACATAAAACTCAGATTCCAACCAGAGCAGCAGCAGAACTGAAGAAGCCACTCGGGGGAGTGGGAAACATCTTCAAAAACAGTCCTGGAGTCCAGCTGCCTCCATTGAAACTCTTGGAAATGACTCTGACCTGATGAATGAGAGCATCCACAGATATACTTCTGTGATTGATAGATATGCACTCAGAAACCTGACAGTGCCAGAAAAGCTATTTTGTGATAACTGCACGGACACTTATATTAATGATATCTAGAATAAACACCAAGCATTCAAATGGAGCGACGTATCACACATGCCACAAAGATTCAATGTAGAGTTTGTTATTTGAGGTGCTTGCAGTCTGTCCTCAGTTCATTTTGTGCTCTCTGTAATTATTTTGTTCTTTTTAATACAGTGTGATAGTATCACTCAGCTGCCTCTGCACACAATAGGTTCAAATAATACAAGAGGGGGTACATTTTAATGGGGCCCTGACACAGTAAGATAAACAGTCAATAATGGAGTATATACTTTTTCAATGAATAAATTAAATTCATACAAATTAAAAATCTATTTTGTAATCATATATTCACAGCTCATTTAGATTCAATTCAGAATTCTGACTTTAAATTCTGACAATTTAGACAATTTCTTTCCCCAAAATCCTTAATCTAAACTCAGATTTCTGATTTTTGAGATTTATCCTGCTCCTGCAAAGTCTGAGGGAGAAATCCAATAAATATGCTGTTTAAAGTTCAACAAATGACGCACATAAATAGGACTCCTGCTCTACTGAATCACCTCCATCTCTACCACTTCTTCAGCCTGTCTCCTCTGACTGGATGCAGAACAGAGGAGATAACTGATTTGTGGATTCCTGGCGTTGAAGAAAGGATTGATACACGAGGGAATTCTGATGATAAGAGGCAGCACCATGGAGGTGGTCACGCTGCAGAGGGCTTCTCTCTTCAGCGTCATAGTAAAGATGATATGAAATATGATTGATGACAGCTGGAGCAACAACAGTGAGAGGTAGCAGTAGCAGATGGCCAGCATGCAAAGACACATTATTACAGACAGGGGTCCAAACAGCAGCAGGTCCTCCTTTGTGGCGAGTGGGAGGCGGCCTCACACACGAGACCACTGGTTGCTGCTGGGAGTCAAACTTCATCTGGCTGAGCACCAACCCGGCATAAGCGCTCATGGTCCCGCTCAGCAGCCAAGTCTCACTGATGCTCATGTAGATGTTGTGAGTGTGGACCAATCTGAGGTAGTGAATGTGTAACGGGTACCGTAGCAACGGCACCGGGCTGCCAGATAAACTCCTGAAATTCAGGAAAGAAATGATGAGGCAGGGCGACAGCGTGTCAGTTCACAGTGCGTTCTCTGCAGTCATTTATTTGGACATTTCCTTCAGAAAATACTTATAACAATAACTCTTATTGTTCAGACTCATTATGTCCAATGTATGTGCAATATTGAATGTCCGTTCAACATGAATCAATCATAAATCAACATCAATAAATTACAGTCCATCCCAAAATAACATACATTTCCAAAAATGTCTTTTCTTACTCTTTATACTCAAAATGTATGGACTATTGTAATATTATGCTATTCAAAATGTTTTTACAACTTCTATTAACAGTCTTTAATATAAACTGTCCTTCGATGAGCATAACTCATTCACTGTAATCACCATACTGCAAAGACCCATCAAACCAAGGTTAACAACTCTTTACTTAACTCTGTCTTACTCATATTCAATCCTAAACATTTTATTCACAACTCATTTGGCGAAACAACTCATAACCAAGTGGGAGCAAACTTATACGGAGCTCACTTGCACACACTGCGCGGAGGGATATGTGTGTGCCAAGCTAACAAAGTATCTCAGGCTCAGCCTGCTCGTCACGGAGCACAGCAACTAATTAAACCCATGTTTCTACAGAGCTATTTGGCCAACATAACTCACTCAACTCTTAAACACATTTTCACATCGTGTTATCCTTATTCTGTGTCATTTTACACATCACTAACCTGAAATTCAGGAAAGAAATGATGAGGCAGGGCGACAGCGCGTCAGTTCACAGTGCGCTCTCTGCAGTAATGAGGAAAATCCACCTGTAGCGCAGAGAAACCCAGCACTCGACGCTGCCCCCTGCTGTTCTGGAGTGGTTATTACAGACCCATTTTTTTAAAGGAAAACCCTTACAAAACACACACTTTACGTTTCTCAAGTATATACCTATTCCAAAAACAAACAATACATTACAAACGTGTTATTCCCAAAACACAAATGTGACACTTTTGTGGCCGTCACAAATGCCATGGCAGATAAAATCACAGTCATTTACTTTTTCTAGGACTGTGTAACAAGCCTGCAGAACTGACCCTGGATACATGCTTGTACATAAAGTCTGCACTATATGCTTGAAAGGGAGTGGAAGGAAGTAGAACTGATCTGACTCCACCCGTCTCCATCATTCATAGAACATAACCTGTAGCTGCTTCCTGTCATACTGTAAGCACATACATAACAACAGCACAGGATGAATCTATGCATAGAAACAGAGAATCACACAATATACTATAATCATCCATAATTTAATATAACTGATTATTAGTATTAACCCTTTGACTCCACATACAGACACACAGACTCTTCCTGGTGCTTCTCACCATCAGGACTTTAAAGTTGCCATAACCTCTCAGACTGTTAGACTTCTCTCTCAGAGTGAAGAGTTTCTGGATGGTACCAGGTAAGAAGTCATTATATGCTTTAAACAGGATCTGTGCTGTGCAGAATGTAGCAAGAAGGACCTAATACTGACCCCTGGTGGACAGCACAAGCAATGCTAAGACACCTAGAAGCAAACTGCCATCTGCACATATTGCACTCTATCAGTTAAACCACTTTGACCCAGTTCCAGGCAGATTTCTTTATTGTGCAGCACATTTGAGATTTCTTCTGCTGCATCAGTTGTTGCCATTGAGGTTGATCTTTTCAGTCTAAATCCATGTTGGCTTTCATTTAATAACTGATGTTCTTCAATAAATGTTTCTAAGCGATCATTAAACAGTGTTTCAAGGACTTTAGAGAAGTGAGGCAGCAGTGAGGCCGGTCTGTAGTGTGTGAAGTTGTTAGGAATAAAACCCAAAATATCAGCTGTTCATCACTCAAGTGCTTTTATTCCTGCAGGAAGGAGCAGGTCCTGTTTTTATCTGATGTCTTGATGTGTGGCTCACCTGAACATCTGATAAGAGACTAAAGCTATCAGGAGGACGCTGCCAAACCACCACAGACAGTCAGTCCTGCAACAACAAGTGTTTGTCCTCACAAGTGTGTGAACTGCAGGAGAAGCACGCTCGTGATAAGCACTGCAAAACATGCCCCATGATCTGCATGAGCCTCTGACTTCTGTGACCGGGCCAGTGGTTTGCACTTTTGTCCACTAGGTGGAGCCACATGCTCAGACAGGCTCAGCTCTGCCTCCTTTCCCATCCACACAGCATGCTTTAAAAACATATGTATGTGTATAAATATGTATGAGTAGTAGTTTATAACACAACATGTGTGGGTGTGTGATGACACAGTTTTCAGTCTGGTTAGTAAAAAGTCATTAATAAGTCCAATTAGTCCAAACCCTCATCTCTCCTGTTCTCCAGCCTTCCTCACCACCACACACACACAACAAACTGTGGTGACAGGATGATACCAGATATCATGGCACTATTGAACTCTTCATAAGAATTCTTTTCTTTTCTGTTAGCAGTGATCAGCTCCTCCTTCATGGTGTGGTTACAAACCACAGCACTCAGCAGTCTTATCTGAGGGCAGCAGGGGCTGATGGGAGTTTTGAGCAGCTCGTCCTCGTTTGGCCTCAGCTGCATCAGAGCGTCACTTCTCTGTGAGTTCACCAGAGGAAACATGCTTCTCCTGCCGGCTGCTGCTCTCTGCTGTCTGTGTTCAGGTGAGTGTTTCCAGCCAATCAGGCGCCGACGAGCCGCACCTGTAACAAACACTGACCTCCACCTGTCTCTGCAGCGCTGGTTTCCATGGCAGCAGATCTGACCCAGGACGATGCCTCGCTGACCAGGAGAGTCGGTGGACATGTGTCCTTCAGCTGTGGAGGGCTTCAACAGTGTAGTGACAGCTTTGTATTCTGGTACCAGAAGAAAGACCAGGACACATTCAGACTGATTCTCTATATTGATAATGATAATGGTGACATCTATGGAGGTTACAGTCATCCTCAGAAAGATGATTTCTCAGCTGTACAAACACAGAAGGGCTGGGAGCTGGAGCTCAAGACAGTTAAAGAGGATCATTCAGCCACCTACTGCTCCTGTTGGTGGAGTGGAAGGTCCCACAGTGAGAGATTATGGGAGCAGCCTGAACAAAAACCAGCAGAGAACAGAAAACCACATCAGCTTCATGTTTCACCTCCATCTCAGACTCAAACACACGCAAAGAGCTCTGAAGCATCGAAAGCTGCACAAATGCATGTTTGATCCCAACAAAGGAAGGAATGAGTCCATGTGACCAGAGGGGGCGCTGACTGGGAGTCTTCCAGTCGGAGCTTCACATGTTAACAGAGGAAGTTTAGAACCAGCAGGAAAAAGCTATGATGAGGACGCTGTGGTGCTTTTTACAAACATGGAGATTTTCAGTGTCTCTGTTTTACACAGACGTTCCTGCAACATGGAATTCTGACAGAATCCTGCCTCCTGATTGGATGCTTCACTCAGCAGGTTTTTGTATGAGCCTGTTTCACTGTGTGAGGATCTTTGGTCCTGGAACTAAACTGATAGTAACAGGTAAGAACTAACATTTGTTTTTACTGTTGGAATGTTGAAGCTGTTTAAAGTCACTTTCTTCATGGACTGTTTCTACTGAATCAAAATTATACAATATATAAAATACATATTTTGGTTTTAAAGTAAATGATGGTAAATAGACATCAATATGTAATAATTATAATATATAATAACTCATCATAATGTGTTAAATGTGATCTGGTAAATATTTTATCTAGCATGTCCATCAATAATATTTCATGAACAGAAATGTATAATATTTGACATATCCACACATACTGCCCGTGTCTGTTAAATCAATATTTTTGTTATCATGACTATTATAGTAAAATATTGAGACATAACTTCAAATATGTAATATGAGGACTTGAATCATATTTCATACATAAATCTGACCAATTAAAACAGATTAAAACAGAAGTGATTAAATAACATGAATTATATGTGACAGATTCATTATAAAGCAGTTTGGTTATTTGTTACATGTGTGTAAACTTTATATATAACCTCATACTATAACAGTGGATTTTTCATAGTAACCAGTTGTAGGTCAGCTACAGTTTATAGTTCAATGTCAGAAGCTCTGTCATAAATTGATGTTTTATTTGCTTTTAGCTTCCTTAAAGTTCAGGATTTTTTATGTGCTTGTTCTTATATTTAGTCATCAGATGCGTCATGTGACATGTCCTCCAACATTCCAAGACGTGCATGTTAGGTTCATTGTCTTTGTCTTTCTGTGGCAGCCCTGTGATAGACTGGCCACCCATCAAGGCCTGTCTCCCACTGACAACTACTATAGACTCCAGCCAGAGGTGAGAAACCATTTTGAAACCAAACATGTGGCAAATGTTTTAGTCAAAATAACGATTTAACTGTTCACATCAGAACCCGTACAGGTGAGAAGCCTTTATCTAGCACAATATGAGGGAACTGTTTCAGTTGTTTTTAAAATTGAATGCTATTTGTCACATGAAGGATGCATAGATAAGAAGCCATGTTTGCCAAAGAGGAGAATGTTCTGAAACATCTGTGTGGAAAAGTTCCTTTGGGGAGTTTTGCTTGAGTCAATGATGTTATATCCAAATGTTTCTGAAACGGGTGAAAGGACAAAGCGACTAAACTGGACAGAGTAGCAAAGTTCAGTCTGCACACAGCTGACAAGAGAAAAACACTCTACAAGCGATCTCAGGAACAGGTGCAGTTTTGTGAGGAGTGTGAAAAGCGATGTCTGCAACCTAAGATGAGGTGGGAGATTGCTATGCATAAACGGGGATCTGCTCGTGCAGTTGATGGCTGTATGCACAGTTTTTGAACAAAATGTACTAATGACGTATTCCCTTAAAGCTTAATGAATTATTTTCAGGGTGTCTTCTATGTAATAAATATAAAAAGTTACAATGCTATGCGTATCCATAACGTTTTAATTAGGGATGTCCCGATCAGGTTTTTTTGCCTCATTTTGAGTATCTGCCCATACCGAGTGTGTGTGTGTGTGTCCAGAGTGCCACGCTAGGAGATTGCACCCACGCAGCAGCTCATCAAGGTCTCGAACCAGGATCTCTCGAGCCAAAAGCAGCTGTCATACCCCTACACTACAGGACACAGAGCCACCCTGCACAGAAGGAATTCACTTTGAGAGTCCTAATAAATATATTCGAGTCCTGATCGGGAGGTAATGTCCGATTCCGATCGAGTCTGAAATCACGTAATCGGTCTCACACTGTGCTGAGGCTTGCTTCGGTCACGTGACTAGTGACGTTTGAACCACTTCAGTGACGTTTGAAGCAGTTGAGTGCTTCGAACGGCATACGAGTCATGTGATTGGTTCGGGTTGTGAATCGCTTGGTGGGATCGGGTGTGTTCAGGGATATGACTATATATCAATATATAGTAATAGATCAATCAGTTAGATAGTGAAATATATTAGCTACATTGATACATACATCGCAATTTGTCATTGTGTACATGTTAGTAGAAGAAAAGTTATTGATCACGTTTCTCTGGCATGTGTGTGTGTGGAGGACCTCTTGCTGATTCGCGTATCATAAGTTTTGAACCCGGAACCTCTCGCACCCAAACCGACAATGATTCCCCTACACCAGCATCCAGCTTTGTTCTCCGCCGCAAATGCTTTAATTGTGTTAAACATTTTAATCGGATTAATCATGATGATCACTTCAAATGTAACTTTGTATACAAATTTTGTGCAGTAAAAGTGAAAGTTTAATGTATTTTATTGTGTCAGCCTGAAACCATTCAACCATGTAGTGTAGTCAAACGAGACTGTGCGGCGATTCAAATCCCAAACAATCCATGAACCAATAACACGCACCACAGTTCATTTTATCCACCACTAGATGTCCTACTGGAGCACTGTGTCAATGAAGCCTCGAGTAATAGTAGTAGTAACCTTTTTCTTGAATCGTGTGTCGAAGCTTCAACACAGAACACTGTGCAGTGACACAGCTCCCCATCAGCTTCAAGTAATGTTCTCACTCTGAGCAGCAGCCAGGTTCAAAGTCTTTAATGCAGCCATAAAATGGTGGAAACCTGTGCAGTAACATGTTATCATCCATCACTGATTAACAAGCAGAGATCCAATGCAGCTGTAGAGATTGAGTTATGATGCACAGATGGTGTTCAGGAATCATATGAACATTTCTAACAGCATTCTGAGGCCGTCTCTCAAAATGAAGTGTTTCCAGAAACCTGCCTTCATATTGTATAAACTGAGAATACCTCATCTGCTCACTTCTTTCATCCACCCACAATCAATCTGCTCAGATTATTCATTTTCAGGATCTGGACCACTGTGCTGGCAGAACAACCAAAGCATTGATGTGTCTGATCGTATCAAATGATAATTTTCTGCAAATTTGTAAATCTGTTCTTTGCTTCTGTCACAGTCTCTCTGTGGGTTGTGATCTAACTACACAAAGTCCTCACACAGTTTATTCATAGTAACAGTCAGATAAGAACATCAAATGTTACATTTATAGCGAGTGTAAATGATGTTTGGAGCTGATGGATTTGTTTTCACTGAAACACACTTTATTAAGAAGGTGTGTTTCTCCTTCCTTACAGTCAGATCAAGGTCTGTAACTGTAACTGATAAGAACTCTGTGCTGGTTCAGTCTGTGAATGTTTGACCTGAGCTCTTTGTTCCAAAGGTCAGAACACCGTCATCATGTTTCCTTAAAGAAGCCTTGAGTGTGACGGTGAATCCAGAGAGCTGAGCCTTTCTGTGCATCAACAGAGCGTTGAAAAGCTCCTGCTGTGAGTTCCATGTTTGTTCTTTCTCTGCTGTTTTCCTGCTGATGGACGTCACCTTCACTCCTCGGCTTCATCCAGATTCTTTTCTCCATCAGGAGGTAACTAACAGCAGTTTATTGATGAGTGTTGTTGTGTTACTGTGACTTCAAGTGTTTGCTTGTTGTGCTTCATTTGGAAGATTTACTGTATCTGTTCGTCTCGTGCCGATCATCTAATTGTTAGAGATCTTTGTGTCATTCTAACAGACAGTGTGATTCAGCTAGTGAGAGGCGTTCACTGTCCTGTTGTGGAGGACTGCTGGCTGCTTCATACAGTCATTAAACATGTTCCAGATGTTTGAAAATGTTCACAGTCAGCATGAAACAGAAAGTCTGTCATCAAACTGCTCTTTGTAGAACAATGCAGCATCTGTTAACACTGTGTCTGCATCATGTGTTCAGTCAGACACTTTTGACTTTTTACATTCTCACTGTGTCACTCATTCATGTTAAACTGTAGATGGAGCTTTTACTGAGCAGCAGCCAGGTTCAAAGTCTTTAATGCAGCCATAAAATGGTGGAAACCTGTGCAGTAACATGTTATCATCCATCACTGATTAACAAGCAGAGATCCAATGCAGCTGTAGAGATTGAGTTATGATGCACAGATGGTGTTCAGGAATCATAAGAACACTTCTAACAGCATTATGAGGCCGTCTCTTAAAATGAAGTGTTTCCAGAAGTGATGAGCTGAAAACTCTCAGCTGTTTTTTAAAGCTTTTTAAAGCATTTCCACCAAACTAATGGGTGTAGTATAATGGTGATGGTGTTCTGGACCTGTGATGCCGATTTGGTGGTCCTGCCCCCAATAATGGTGGCGCTATTGAGCAAAACAGGCAATATAAATTCCCCCAAATCAGGCAAATTGCATTTCCACCAAACTAATGGGTGTAGTATAATGGTGATGGTGTTCTGGACCTGTGATGCCGATTTGGTGGTCCTGCCCCCAATAATGGTGGCGCTATTGAGCAAAACAGGCAATATAAATTAACCCAAATCAGGCAAATTGCATTTTCACCAAACTAATGGGTGTAGTATAATGGTGATGGTGTTCTGGACCTGTGATGACGATTTGGTGGTCCAACATTGTATATTAGAGAAGTTATGCAATATTTCTGTAGCATTATTATTTCGGTATTGCACTTTGTCGACGGTCCCTAGACGCTCGACTCTCCTCCTGCTCCGCACGAAAGCGCATATAAAATATCCAGCAAAGCTGACGGCATGTTTGGACAAAATTTAGGCTGTAGCTTGTTGTCTACACTACCATGATGGGACACGCGCATTTTCGCGTCCTTACAATGTGTCTTGTATGAGTTATTGAACCCGGAAGTTCGAATCTGTCAATCTGTTTCTAACTTTACCGAACCATTTTTCTGTTGTCTAGCTCAGCTATGTTTTGTCGGCCTGCAGAATTCAGCATTGATCGTGTTTCGGGTCATATTTATGCAGAAATATAGAAAGTTTGACCAACTTCCCAAAACGACTGTAGCTGTCAGCCTATATGTAGCTAGGAGCTAGTCTCCTCCTCCTCAGATTCCCAGGGTCCTGGTTTGGATTTTTGCACGTACCTCACACTGCTGATTATTCTGACTTGAACACAGCCTGTGCAGAACTTTAAGGTGGCTTCTGTTCTTCGGTGTTTTTGGTTGAATTTGGTCAAATTGTGATCAAATAAATTGTGTGATAACAGTTTTTCAGTCTCTTGTAGTGGCCATCATGGACACTGATCCAGCTCTGTGTCCATGAAAAGTGAACATTTCAAAAATGTTGATACCACTTTAAGTCCTGTTTGTGTAACTTAGCAGAGTTCTTCAATGATCATGTGGGTCTGCTTGGCTCTGTAAAAGACCCATAAGCAGGTCTGTGTTTGTAGATGTATAATAGAAAGTATCAGTATGTATTTATGTTGTCATGTTATCATCTCATGGTGGTTTCTGAAGGCTTTAAGTAAAGGAAATAACAAAGGTCTGCAGTGTGATGATATAGACTCTATATCATCACACTGCAACATTGTCTGACTGCGATTCATTACAAACCCATCCTGCTGCACGTCGTTTAATGTTAAAGAAAGAGAAACATGGTGAGTGGAAGATTTAACTGAACTCTTACAGCTGTGCTGGCAGCCATTAAAGCAGAATATGTGAAGAAGAACAAATTACAAACCTGCTGGATGCAGCTGAACAGTGTGGAGTCAGGATAGTTTTCATTTTTAATACACACATTTTGTGTATTAATTAATTTTCTTCACCAGTCTGTTGACTGTTGTGTATCTGTTTAAAGTGAAAACACATCAAAACACTTAGTGAAGTGATTGTGTTGTTAAATGCTGATGTTTCTGTCACAGACTGCAGCAACCCAGTGTTCAGACTCCTGCTCAGGACGCCATATTTATGGTGAGTACAAACAGCTTCTAACTACAACACAACAGTCCTGGTGCTCTACAGAGACCCAGAGCCTGACCCCTGAGCAAGCATTCACAGAGACAGAACTGTGGTAGTAATACTTATAACTACAGCAGCTGTGCATACACAACACTTCATATCTAATGTTGTAGATTCAAGTAATACATGTATGAACATAAGCTGTAATATCATGAAACACTAAACTGTTATTCTGCTCCTCAAAGTCTGAGAGTTTATACTCTGTTGTTCTGTTCCAGCTGCTGGAGGAGAACATTGTCAGGTTTGTGAAGGATGAGCTGAAGAAGATCCAGAAGCTCCTGAGTCCAGATTACCCAGAATGCTCAGAGAGTCAGAGGGAGGATGAGGAGGATGAAGAGCAGAGGAGCAGCAGAGAGTCATTAGTGCAGATCACAGTGCACTTCCTGAGGAGGATGAAGCAGGAGGAGCTGGCTGAGCGTCTGCAGAGCAGTAAGAGGATTTGAAGAGCTTTAACATGATGGAAAGAGGAAATGAAGTTTACATTTACACACTCTGCTGTTAATATGATGCAGACATCTGTGAATTCTTCTGACTGAAAACACAAACTGTTTGTCTACAACTGATGAACAGATTTCATGGAGACAGAAAATATTTATTTGACACATTTATTGTAGCGTTCACTTATTAATGACATTTATTGTTTGTTCAGGAACTCCTGCTGCAGAGTGTGGACGTAAACTCAAGTCTAACCTGAGGAAGAAGTTCCAGTGTGTGTTTGAGGGCATCGCTAAAGCAGGAGAGCCGACCCTTCTGAACCAGATCTACACAGAGCTCTACATCACAGAGGGAGGGACTGCAGAGGTCAATGAGGAACATGAGGTCAGACAGATTGAAGCAGCATCCAGGAAAGCACACAGACCAGAAACAAGCATCAGACCAGAAGGCATCTTTAAAGGCTCACCTGGAAGACAGGAACCAATCAGAACAGTGATGACAAAGGGAGTGGCTGGCATCGGGAAAACTGTCCTAACACAGAAGTTCACTCTGGACTGGGCTGAAGACAAAGCCAACCAGGACATCCAGTTCACATTTCCATTCACTTTCAGAGAGCTGAATGTGCTGAGAGAGAGAAAGTTCAGCTTGGTGGAACTTGTTCATCACTTCTTCACTGAAACCAAAGAGGCAGGAATCTGCAGCTTTCAGCGCCTCCAGGTGGTCTTCATCTTTGATGGTCTGGATGAGTGTCGACTTCCTCTGGACTTCCAGAACAATGAGACCCTGACTGATGTCACAGAGTCCACCTCAGTGGATGTGCTGCTGACAAACCTCATCAGGGGGAAGCTGCTTCCCTCTGCTCGCCTCTGGATAACCACACGACCTGCAGCAGCCAATCAGATCCCTCCTGACTGTGTGGACGTGGTGACAGAGGTCAGAGGGTTCACTGACCCACAGAAGGAGGAGTACTTCAGGAAGAGGTTCAGAGAGGAGGAGCAGGCCAGCAGGATCATCTCCCACATCAAGACATCACGAAGCCTCCACATCATGTGCCACATCCCAGTCTTCTGCTGGATCACTGCTACAGTTCTGGAGGACATGTTAGAAACCAGAGAGGGAGCAGAGCTGCCCAAGACCCTGACTGAGATGTACATCCACTTCCTGGTGGTTCAGACCAAAGTGAAGAAGATCAAGTATGATGGAGGAGCTGAAACAGATCCACAGTGGAGTCCAGAGAGCAGGGAGATGATCCAGTCTCTGGGAAAACTGGCTTTTGATCAGCTGCAGAAAGGAAACCTGATCTTCTATGAGTCAGACCTGACAGAGTGTGGCATCGATATCAGAGCAGCCTCAGTGTACTCAGGAGTGTTCACACAGGTCTTTAAAGAGGAGAGAGGCCTGTACCAGGACAAGGTGTTCTGCTTCATCCATCTGAGCGTTCAGGAGTTTCTGGCTGCTTTCCACCTCATACGCTGTTTCATTGATGGGGACGATGAAGAGCTGGTGAACTTCCTGGGAAAGAAAAGTTGGTCATCTCTGGATGACATCCTGGACAGAGTCATGGAGAAATCTCTGAACAGTGAAACTGGCCACCTGGACCTGATGGTTCGCTTCCTTCATGGTCTCTCCCTGCAGTCAAACCAGAGACTTTTAAAAGACCTGCTGGGTCAGACAGAGATCAGTTCAGAGACCATCCAGAGAGCCATCAACAACCTGAAACAGAGACGCACTCATACAGTGTCTCCTGACAGAAGCATCAACATCTTCCACTGTCTGATGGAGATGAACGACCTCTCAGTGCATCAGGAGATCCAAGAGTTCCTGCAGTCAGAGACCAGATCAGAGAAGGAACTCTCTGAGATCCACTGCTCAGCTCTGGCCTACATGCTGCAGATGTCAGAGGAGGTTCTTGATGAGCTAGACCTGATGAAGTACAACACAACAGAGGAAGGACGATTGAGACTGCTTCCAGCTGTGAGGAACTGCAGAAAGTTCAGGTGAGTCCAGATGTGACCAATCAGTGTAGATTACTGGTTTAGTTCTTAGACACATTCACACAATCAAACTGCAGCACAACATCATGGTATGCAAACATGCACACACATACCATTACACAAACAGTTCAATCAGGATGTCACACAACAGAATAACTCTTTAAAGTCTCTGAATGAAAGAGAAGAATTTATCTTTCAGCAATATCAGCTGGAAGAACCTACAACAGAGGAATAAAGTGAAATACACTGTCAAAATGAGACGATGAGAATGATCAGAACTATTGTTACATGTCAAACAGTCAGATCAAATGAGATCACTGCTACTACTTAAAGTGTCCCTTTCATAATGTTCTGATATTTCTGTCATCACAGACTTTCTGACTGTAAACTCTCAGAGACTCACTGGGAAGTTGTGGCCTCAGCTCTGAAGTCCGACCCCTCCCATCTGACAGAGCTCGACATGAACCAGAACAACCTGGAGGATTCAGGACTGAAGCAGCTATGTGCTGGACTGGACAGTTATTTTCTTCCCTCCCAGTAACAGTAATCTGTATGTTTTAATGTTATCCCATATTATTAGATGATCAGTGGTATCAATGGCTCTATCAATGTCTTGTATTGTTTTATTAGGTTGTGTGGCTGTGGTTTGTCAGAGATCAGCTCTCTGGGATCAGCTCTGAAGGCTAACCCCTCCCAGCTGAGATATCTGGACCTCAGTGGGAACCACCTGCAGGATGTGGAGCAGCTACGTGGTTTTCTGGAGAGTTGTGGACTGCAGACTCTGAGGTCAGTCTCAATAGTTTTATGTGTTGTGATGTAAAGTTTGTGGTGGGGTGAGCTCTGAAGTCCCAAGACTGCAGATCATCGCGTCAGGGTAAATCTGGGTGTTGATCCAGTCTTCACATTTCATTGGTTGATCGGTTGGATTTTGCTGCTGATGTTTTGAACTTATGATGCATTACTAACCCCACCCAACCCCAGATGTTGAATGTCTGTAGGGGTTTAGTTCTTGCTTTTTGAGTTTATGATTTTGTAACTCTACTCTTGTCAAGTTGTCTGATCAATGAGGGAGGTTTGGGTTTACTAAAGCTCTTTGAGATGCAGCATGGTTTTGTTTTCAGTTGTATATCAGCATGAGTTGCAGATATAACTAGTACAAATGAGTTCCAAGATAAAATTGTTGGAACTTTCTGGTGTAAAATATTTCCGACAAACATGTGTGAACATAGAAAACACTTCAACAACATGTAGCGCTCCCCTCTGTAGTCATATTGATGATGTTATGTGCGATCACAGACGGAGATCCAGAAGCAGGTACATTTACTCACTTTAATAGAGAAAACAAAAAACTACCACTGAGGCGAAAACTGAGCTGAGTCCAAAATATAACCAAAAACAACCACAAGGGCGAACTACGAGGTAACTTGAAGGAGGAACGAAAAACAACCACGAGGGTGAAGCACAACTCAGGTCCAGGGCGAGAAACAACCGGGTGGCGTGGCTGGAGGCCTAGGCAAAAAACAAGGTAAGTCACTGGTCACTTGGAACGGACAGAAAGGTGGCTGGTTGCTTAGTACGAAAATAGCAGTGAAGAACTGGCGCCGAGGAGAAGGGAGGCGGCGCTTAAGTAGCCGGCGGAATGACGGGAAACGGAACCCAGGTGAGAAGAAGCCACGACTCCACCCAGCTGGACCATCGCGCCTGGAAAGAACAAAAACAAGGAAACGAGCAAGAAATGAAAAACACAGGAAGTGCCAGAGGAGCAACTCTCACCACATTACAGATGAGGGCAGGCTTTTAGGTTCTTTTAAAGTATTTATCCAATGTTTCTTAACCCTGATTAACTCAGTTTTAATTATTATCTTGGATGTCCCTTTAATACACACAAGTGCAGTGTTTGACCCATCAATCAAATGGCCATCTTTAAATTATATTTTTAATGAAGATCTTAACTACGTCTGCATATGTCTCTGCAATTGAATCCCTGCCCTTTCTCAGGTGAGTAATAAGTAACACAACACAAGGTTTTAGAAAAATAATTCTGTTATTTAAGAAAAGGTTAATGCTGGTGAACTAAGAACATGAAAATAAAATTAGAATATTGTTTTGGAGCCTTAAACATCAAATGTCACCTTTTTAAAGAAAAACACTCCAGCTGTTTGGAGGCAAAAACACAATATAACCTTTTTTCTTAACCCTCTAATGAATTCAGAAACTCAGTTTACCAACCTCAAGGTCACTTAAACAAAAGTTGTGGCCCCCACACCTTAATACACTCTATAAAGCAGCAACTTAAATGATTACAGACTGACATATACCGCAGCAGGCGAAAGTCTTCCCGCCTCTCAGTATGCTGCTAGACTTCTTCTCACAGATTGTCCTGTCAACAACCTTAAGACACAAGTTACACACCGTTTTGTGCACTGCTAACTTAGAAATGAACACAGAAAATCTCTGTGTTACACATGTTTCTCCGACACACCTCTCCTAGTCTGTGTCACACTGTGCTCACGGTCCTGTCACTTGTTATTAACCCCATCTATGCTGGTGGGACATCTTTCAGCAACATTCTTTAACATAACACAACAAACATGTAACACATTTTTACCCTTTTAAATCACATTTTAAATGCTTACACATTTAAACTTGAACTGAAATGATCAACACTCATTAAAACATGTGGGGATTTTAAACTGGGTTACAAACAAAACACATTTAGGAATGAAACCTTCTAGATGTAGGCTTCACTCAAGAGATTAAATGATGATGGATTGTGCAAGTACATCTATAACATTAAACTGCAACTCATTAAACAAGACGAAAATATGAATTGACACACTATGAACACAAAGTTAACTAGAAAGCATTTCCTGCAGAAAATGTGAGTTTGGTTGCTGCAGCTGAAGCATTGCTCTGAATGATGTGAAGGATTGCTCTGAATTGCTGGAGAATCTGCAGTCTGAACTTAAGTTGCTGAAACACTTTGAATAGATGAAGCTGTTTTATTGTGAAAAGTAGAAAACCTTTGAACATTAGGAAGTTATGAAACAGAAACTGCTGAAGATGAACAATATGAAGTCACTGACCTTAAAGAATAGCCTGGAAATACACCATAAAGGTCTGAGGCTGGAATCATATCTAAAGCTAATAAGGACAGGCTGTATGGTTTTAATGTGGAAAAGTATCAGAGTTACCTCCCCCAGAACATTTTGGATGAAGTAGAAGCCATTTCCTGCATTCTGGTGGATTTCAACAGCTATTATACTGACAGAAGTAAAGGGTTAACTCAACAACTATTACTGAGAGATTCAATAACTCCTTATTTATTTTAAGCCATGATGACAAATATAAAACCAACTGAAAATGAAACAGTTCTGTCAGCCTCATGGTGGCACTACACTAACAGGTTATTAGAACAAAATGTTTACATCTGTTACTGTCTACCTCTGTGCCACCATGACTTTAACCACAAAAACCACATTTCTGTTTCACTGTATTCCCAATGAGGCCATCAGCTGCACTGTCAGGTTTTAGAGACTTCACAGAACAGATCAGATTAAACAGATTAGAAACAGATTACCCAAAGCCTCCAAAAAAAGCTGCACAACAGGTAACTTAGTTCACATGAATCTGTGCTGATGTGTCTGCTTGTGTTGATCAGCACACAATCAGTTCACATGAAGTGACTGAAACACAGAGGGAGGATCAATATAGAAGGAAACCCGCTCCCTGTCTCTCACTCCTGGCCTGCCCTATATGCCATAACGTCTGCTGCACCGTGTGCTTGCAGCTGAATCTCAGACCTCACCTGGCAACAATACATTTTTTTCTGATTGGCTGATTCCTGTTCTCTGCCATAGAAATGACAGATGATTAATAATAAAAAATGTACAAACATAATTCACAAATTATAACCACTGACATTACTAAGCTTAGACAATAGTGTCCTTTCATGTTGTAGAATTGTTTTTTTCATTGCACTGCTCTACTTCTTACAATTATTCAGTATTGTTAAATGTACACATTTCATTTCTTTCAGGCTGAGCAGCTGTAACCTCTCAGAGAGAAGCTGTGAAGCTCTGTCCTCAGTCCTCAGCTCCCAGTCCTCTAGTCTGAGAGAGCTGGATCTGAATAATAACGACCTGCAGGATTCAGGAGTGAAGCTTCTTTGTGCTGGACTGGAGAGTGCTGACTGTGGTCTGGAATCACTGAGGTCAGGATCTGGTTGTTGATCATTTAAATGCATACCTTAACATTATGTTTGAAGCTTTTCTACATGCAGTTCATGTGTTGACATGTGGAGGCTTTCAGATTGACACTAATGTGCACTGAATTCTACACAAGTAAAAAGATCTTTAGTGTCATTATTCACAACAAATTTCCATTCATTCATTAATAACAACTAATTTGCATTTCTTTCAGTCTGAGCAGCTGTAACCTCTCAGAGAGAAGCTGTGAAGCTCTGTCCTCAGTCCTCAGCTCCCAGTCCTCTAGTCTGAGAGAGCTGGATCTGGATAATAATGACCTGCAGGATTCAGGAGTGAAGCAGCTGTCTCATGGATTAGGGGGTCCAGACTGCAGACTGAAGACTCTCAGGTCAGGATCCAGCTTTTTGATCATCAGTTAAATTCTGCTTCATGTTCATGTTGAAGATCTGTTGGATTTTCCTTCTTTCTTCTTGAGTTCATGACATGTTTTGTACCTCCAGTCTGTCAGGTTGTCTGATCACACAGGAGGGCTGTGCTTCTCTGGCCTCGGCTCTGACCTCCAACCCCTCCTATCTGAGAGAGCTGGACCTGAGCTACAATCATCCAGGAGACTCAGGAGTGGAGCTGCTGTCTGCTTTACTCAACAGTCCAGATTGTAGTCTGAAGACTCTCAGGTACACAGAGACCACAGAGCATGAGTCCTCCTCAGTCTGTCAGTTTAGCTCATATATCCACAGCTGTTGATGGATGGACTGAAACTGCAGAGAAGAAATAATCACTGATCCCTGATGTTCATCTTCCTCCATCATTAAGTGTCCATCATGTTAACTTCACTTTTCTTTATACACGTTCTTCATGTCAAAATACATACAGACTGATTTTCAGTCACACTTAGTGCAGATCAAATACAAAATGATGCCCTACTTATTAATGTCCTCAGCTGTAAGAACCACTGAATTATTTCCACAAACAAATGTTCCTGAAACAATCCATATGTGAAGCTTCAGAGGAGACAACAACACAATGGTAGAAGGAGGAGTTCCTTCAGTCAGAGACAGAGAGCAGGGAGACACTACAATATTATCACTGTAAAAACTACACACAGACATGAGTGAATGTATTTATTTGAAGTGTGTCAGAAACTCTTCCATCCATGACACATGTGAACCAGGCTTGTGTTTGCATATAGAGTGAAAGGAACAAACAGTCAGAGACAGTGTGGCTTGTTTGCTGCTTTGGATAAATGCACAATGCTGAGATCAAACCTACACTGTTGCTGCATGAAGAGGATTTTACAGTAAAGCACTGACAGAGAGCAATATTTCACAGAATGGAGGACATGAATAAACACAGAGCAGATCAGGAGAGACTCTTCTGGAGTCGACACAGATGAGTTTCAGTCTGTTTGTGTGTCTCTGACAAACTGAGGAACTCTGCTTCATGTTGATCAGCAGTTTGGACTCATGTTGGTTAGAAAATCATTCTGACTGTGTTTCTTCCTGCAGGGTGGAGCATGGTGGAGAGCAGTGGTTAAAACCTGGGCTGAGGAAGTGTAAGTTTGACTCAGTCTTTCCTCATGTTATTGTGCATGAGTCAGTGTTCTATCAGTCCATCAGAGCTGTTGTAGCGCAGCCTCGGCGGTTGGATTTCTTTGGTGTTTACTGGAGTTTATTACTCCCCAGCAGGAGTTTTAGGTTCCAGCTTTGTCATTGTCACTGCTACAAACGCCAGTCCTAATTTTCAGCACAATGCAGCATTTCCATTCAACCAATCACAGGGCAGCATTCCAACTGTCATGGCGGCGCCCTGTCAGTAGATAGAAAGTACGTCCAGTCGTCTTTTAAATGAGTGTTTTAGCTATGTGACATGAATAACTTTGACAGTATCCATGGAGCAGTCCTCTTTTCTTCCATGGGAAAAAAGCGGAAGCCTTCCATACAGAATCCCGAAACTCAGCTGGAGGGAAAATACCGGCCACTTCCTGTTCACATACTAAAGAGAAAAACTTTTGTCATGCGGATCAACTGACAGCCGGCGAAATAATATTATTAGAAATACATATATAAATACATAAAATGAGTTTTGTGATGAAATGGATTTATAGCTTTTTGGGTGGAAAAAAGATTTGATTGTTTAATAAATGTTTAAAATCAAAATATAGATTAGATTTTTTGATGTTATTACAAACTCATGATGATATATTACAGTTTGAAACATAAACTAGAAGTTTCATATAAACCCTTTTTGGAAAGAAAACACTTTTTTCTGGATTTATAGCGTTTTGGAAGCAATCTCTTCGTTTGTTAGGCGGGACAGCCGAAACCAGTTAAACAAGCTTTTACTGACAGCTCTGAACAGACCACATTAACTTATCATTCATTTTAGTGCAGCCGCCACAACTTCCATTTCACAAACCATTGTTTAATCTTCATTTATTATATTTCCTTTTATTTTGCTTTGTGCTTTGGTTTCATTCTGTAACACTGGACTTATTTTTATGAAGGTTTGAACTCTGACAGTGTTTGAACAGGAGAGAAAGGAGTATAAAGTGTGTAGTGAGGGCTTCACAGCCTTAAAGCATCTAGAATAACTGTAAAAAAATAAAGCCCATCACTTCACGGATTTCACCTTTTGCGGGTTATTTTTGGAACGTAACCCCGCGATTAACGAGGGACCTCTGATGAGAAGGAAGAGACTGGGCTCTCAGCTGCAGTAAAGGGGGCAGGTCTGGCTCCAACACAGGTTTCAATGTGCAAGATGTCTTGCCCTCACATTCTTCTTCCATTTCCACTTGTCCTGAAACTTCGGCCTTCGCTGTCAACCTTCCTTTTCTTACTCACACTTGCCATTTTAGAAATGGGCAATAAAAAAACACAGATCACTGGCAAACAGGGTGGTGAGAGTTTGACCATGTTTGCTGCCATCTTGTGGTGAAATGTTAAATATATATAAATAATAATCATTTTTAAAGGTGTGATGTCATCCTGTGGACAACAGTACTGGTGGCATATTATGACATTATTGATTTTATGACAGAGGCTTCGGCCCAGTGAACATATGAACTGGACTTTTGGTCTGTTCTACAGGAAGAACCCTCAATGATAATGCACCAACAATCCCAACCAAAGAAAGGAACATAGGGACAGAAGAACCAAACAGGAAAGAAAATAGAAATAACTATTGTATATATAACCTAGAAAATTTCACAAGAAATTTTGAGTGGGCCAATGCGCGCTCACCCACACTCCGCTGCCGGTCCGCCCCATTATATACCACCAAACCTCATTCCTGATCACCGGCAGATGTGAAAGATGCCACTGATGACATTTCATGCTTTTACAGTGTTTCTGATTGGTTTTATATAAGGTTTAATAGGCCCCAAGCTTCTCCATTCATTCTGAATGGAGGAATCCTAAAGATGTGGATGTGACTTTGGCTGCTATTTTATGAAGTTTGGTAAAAGACATGAACATGAGGACTCAGTATGATAAAGTCCAACTCCTTATGAGCAGTTTGCAGTTGAAATGAATATTCTGTGTAGAGGCATGCCAGACTGATAGGCTTCCAAAGTTAGCTGGATTTTGTCAGGGATCTCACCAGTTTCCCATTATTTCCCCAGACGGGGGTTAGGTCAGCTTAAGTGGCTTGCCTGTCAAAACAAAAAGTGGCACAGACATGGGGACTCAATATGTCAGAGGTCTAATGTTTATCTACATTTTACATTCTGAATGAAGGTTCTGTGTGAAAGCATGCCCAAACACCATGCCTTCAAAGTTTGACAGTGATTTGATGCCTGTGGGGAGGGTCGATCGCAGTTTTTCTGGATTTTTTCAAACACCGATTATCCGATTGCTACCAAACCTCAGAGGGTAGTAGTCCTGACCGAGCCGGTCGATTTGATGTATAATTTGTAGGGGTGGCTAGCGCTAGTTAGCTGTGAAATGAATTAGAGGCTTTTATTTTGAAAATCAGTGTGTGTCTGTGTAAGTGTGTGTGTGTGTGTGGGGGGGGGGGGGGGGGTTGGGGACACTCCCTAATGCATGTTAAAACATGTTTAAGTGTTTTATTTTGAAAATCTACACGTCAGAATATCCTGTTATTGTGCAGGGTCTTTTATTTTGAAAATCCATGTTTGTGTGTCTGTGTGTTGGCAGGTGTGTATAGTGTGTGTCTGCATATTTCTGGGTGGCTTGTGTGTAGTTTACCAGGCCTAGTAAGGTGTGTAATGATTTGGAGGCTTTTATTTTGAAAATCAGTGTGTGTGTGTGTGTGTGTGTGTGTGTGTTAGTGTGTGTGTGTGTGTGTGTGTGTGTGTGTGTGTGTGTGTGTGTGTGTGTGTGTGTGTGTGTTTGTGTGTGTTCCTGTATGGGGCTTTTGGATGATGCTCTTTATCCAATGATACAGTTGATGCTGCTGTTCTTCTCATGTTCTAAATGTGTCGTCTGTCTTTACTCACATTGCTGCAAATATCCAGTTTGTGTTTGAACACAAAGCTGATAGTTGTGTGTTTGTTCATTCAAACATTAGTGACAAAAAGTCTGATGATAAACTTTGTATGAATGAACAACACATCAGTCAGTAAAGACAGAATGAAGCCATCAGATGTGTCAGATGATAAACTGCAGCTGTGTCTTTTTCTCTCCATCAGATTTCTGTCAACTTGAAGTCGACACAAACTCAGTGAACACAAAGCTCAAACTGTCTGACAACAACAGGAAGGTGACACATGTGGAGGAGGAGGAGCAGCCATATCCTGATCATCCAGACAGATTTGACAGGTGTCCTCAGCTGCTGTGTAGAAATGTTCTGACTGGTCGCTGTTACTGGGAGGTCGAGAGGAGAGGAGTGGTTCATATATCAGTGAGTTACAGAAGAATCAGAAGGAAAGGAGACAGTGATGACTGCGTGTTTGGAAGAAACAATCAGTCCTGGAGTCTAATCTGCTCTGATCATGGTTACTATGTCGGTCACAATAACAGAGTAACATACATCTCCTCCTCCTCTGGCTCTGACAGAGCAGCAGTGTATGTGGACTGTCCTGCTGGCACTCTGTCCTTCTACAGAGTCTCCTCTGACACACTGATCCACCTCCACACCTTCAGCACCACATTCACTCAGCCTCTACATGCTGGGTTCAGGTTCTGGTCTGGTTCCTCAGTGAGTCTGTGCTGTGTGTAGAAGCAGAGTGTGTGGAAGTGACAGCAGCTTCAACTTTGTGCTTTAAATGTTGATGATGTTTCACTTTCATTTGAATCACTGACTGTGATTTCAGGTCAGAACATGTTTTTGTCTTAGAAGCAGTGAAATGAAGAATGTGAAGCTGAATTTATGATCATGAACTTTGACATGTCCTCACAAATGAAACCCTTACATTAAGAAATGCATGATTCCATGTTGTTATGGCTCTGATATTAAAATGTAGTATTATAATAGGAGTTAATGGACCTAAGTGGAAAACACCATTTAAAACTGCTGCAATACAAACACTAATAACTCCAACTCAATATTTTGGATAAACTTTGACATGACAGATATAAAATAATGCCTGAGCCTCCCAACTTGTAAAATGACTTGTTTTGTGCATGTTTACATGAAATATTTGCATCATGCAATCTACCTGGCATTTAAAGCGTTAAACTCCTCCAATGATGTCATGTTTGGTAGTTCTGAGCAGTCCTGAAGTTGTTCCACATATTGATGCAGAAAAATATGAATCTGTTTTTAGAAGCGGACATTTTTGTCCCTGATGACACAAAGGGTAGTAAATGTGTTTCCCAGTGTTCTGGTGATGGATCAGAAACATTTACATTTGAATTCTAAAATTTGTGTTGAACTGCCCGATTGCCCTTTTTCTCCTCAACCTGTGACGTCGGCGGAACTGCGATCACTCACCTGCTCCTGCCCGGGACGTTAAAAAGAAGCAAAGACACAGAGAAAGACTCAGAGAGACACTGCAGCGCTACCACGCAGCTGTGGACCTTTCTGAACCAACCCTGAAGCACAGCCGGTCAGAGCGCGCTACGATCGCTGCGTTTAACTGCGCTAAATCTTTGTGGCGCAATGACGCTCCGTAAATGTGCGCTTTTACACGTTTATTTTGTGTTTAGTTATTTTGATAAGATCGATTTTAAACATGTGGTAAAAGCATAAATTATTAGTAAAACACTGCTTCAAACTAAAGCTGTGGAATCCAAACATGTTCAGGGACATTAGTGGCAGATGTAGCCAGGTATAAAAAGACCATAAGACCATAAGTGTTATTGAAACACTGCTCACATGAACAGTAGTGAATGTTTGAGCACTTTAATGCCAAGTTCTCAGAAATGATATACTTAGATGTACTGAATGTTGTACAACTGAAAGTTAGATTAGAGATTTGAATAGAGATTAAGATTAATGTCAGAGTTACATGGAAAGACTTATGTTTCTGACATTTGATGTCCTGAATGATGCATCTGAGAATTCATGGTGTTGAATGTCATTTTCTGACCTGGTCTGTAGGTCAGGGTTTTTTTGAGGACGGATGTTGTCCAGGACCAACATCTGTGCTGAAACCGATGGCGAGCCAAGTCCCCTGAAGAGATTCCAGCACCGAGTAGATATCCACGTATACACACCCATTCACACTTACATCACAGAACAAGCATCCTTGGAACAAGGTGAACTGCCGTAACTCTACAACCCATATACCTGAGACCATTGTGATTTTGGTTTAAGGGCCCAACGGGAAATCTGTCATTTTTATAGTGTGCACACTATTTCTTTTTCTTTTCCTAACTTTTTTTATATATTATACTATATATACTTATACTTATATATACTTTTTTATATTTGATATTTTTGTACAAACCAGACAAATGATCTTGTCATTTGTAATAATATAAGAGTGGCTGCTCAACTGTTCCTCTTGTGTCTGCCTCATTATTGCTGCTCAGCACAGTGGCTCCTGTCCAATTTGGTTTCTTCTGGTTCTGGTCCAGATTTCATCATTATTATACTGTAATTCACTTTTATACTGTTAGAACTGGTTACACAAACTGTCTGTTCAAATCATTGACAGTAAAAACTATGGACAGAGCCTCCGTGACGTCACCCGTTTGTTTCTGAAGAGCCGTTTTGAGGCTCGGTGGGAGGTTCCAGGACTTGATGACCGCCGCCATGTTGGCAGCGTCACGTCAACTAAAACTCCGATTATGGACAAAGAGGGAGAGCACGAGCGGGGTTTAGGGGGGCGGGCGATCGTGGAAGCAGGAAACTCACACTGTGATACGTCAACTGTCTGTCACTCAAGCGGCAACGCCCATAATTAGGCGTAATTTTAAGTCTGAATACAATTGAAACGAGTGAGTTGTAAAAAAATTCACCCTCCCTACAATTGACACTAGAAGAGAACCTATCATCTGAGACCAGAGTGGTTTTTTGTACCAGGCTGTAAACATGTTTTTTTCTGCTGTGAAGTCGGCCATTTTAACATGGGAGTCTATGGGAAATGACTCGCTTTTGGAGCCAGCCCCCAGCTGTTGCGGCGTGAATTACAAGTTTTGACACTTCCGCATGGGCTTCAACTTTGAGCCCCGAAGGTTGCCGCTTGGTTCAAATACAGTCCTTCATTTAAAGTGCACTTACCTACATAGTGTGCTAAGCTAGCTGCTAAAATATGCACTGTCACTTTCATCTTTCAATTCTGAACATTTGTTTGTATGTTTTTTTGAGGTTTTTCACCTGATCTGATCTGATCTGAACCTGATTCTGACACTACAAGATTCAATAAAGCAAAGCAGAAATAAAGCGATGACTGAGTGGAGTCCAGCTGACCTTCAGTCACAAAGAGTCATCCTTTCAAGTGGAAACACTGCAAAACCATATAACACTGGACAATGTGTCTACAGAGAGTCTCTGTTACACAAACTGTGCCATATGCACCAACACAGATACAATGGTGCCGGGTAAAGAGGCAAAAATACCCACTGGACAAAGAAGTCCACAGTGACCTGAGGGTTAAGTGCATCCAAAACCTGCTCACACTGCAAGATCTGTGTTCAGGTGTGTACAGTGAGTTGCTGTTAAACTCTTCTTAAGGTGACAGCTGCATTTGCAGACTGAGTGAAAGCACATTCAGGGATTTTTCTACTAAATATTTGATGTGTACAAATGATTATTTTCTACCTACATTTCTCACTGTTAATGTCATTTTAAAACATGTTCTGGTCATCTGGAGTATTGTTGCTTCCACCAACACTAAACACATTTATTGTAAATATGTAGCTCATGATAGGACCAACAAGGCAAAGTTTAAATGTTGCTGTGTCAGACATTTACAAGCAGATCACAGTGAAGATGAGTCTGATGGCGGACTGCAGGAGTCACCGCCTGTACCGTTCCTGGAGCAGCAGAGTTTTTTAGTGTTATCATTCCATAGGTCATCATGCTTTTACACATAATAAACCTATACTTATTAAAGCTATTTATAAATGATATTATGTATTTATTGTAAAACATTTATTATAGTTTCCTGTTAAATATTCCTCGGTGTCAGTTTGATATTACATCCTTGAACCAACCAATAAATAAATGTCCCTGAGACGGACCATTATTCATCTTGAAGAGTTCAACATGTGTATTATTACACTGCATCTTACAAAAGATAAAAGATGATATTTATTTCAGAAGAGACTGATTATTCTGTGCATCAGACAGAGTGATGAGCAGCAGAGGCAGAGGATGAGGAGCCGCTCTTTAGAGGACACTGAGGTGGCTCTTAAAGAGCCGCTGTGGTTTGAGGAGCCGCGGACACTTCAAGCTCTCTCTCCGTGGATGCAGCGGGCCAGCTGGATGTCTTTGGGCGTGATGGTGAGCCTCTTGGCGTGGATGGCGCACAGGTTGGTGTCCTCGAACAGGCCGACCAGGTGCTGGCCTCCTGCAGAGCCATGACAGCGGAGCTCTGGAAGTAGTCAGCTCCATGTTTGATTATTCTAGATGCTTTAAGGCTGTGAACCCCTCACTGCACACTTTAAACTCCGTTCTCTCTGTTTAAACACTGTCAGAGTTCAAACCTTCGTAGGAAATAAGTCCAGTATTACAGAATGAAACCAAAGATCAAACCTGTTTTCAGCAGCATTCTGCATTCTGGAGATGGACTGACACTGGTCTACGGACTATCCGGACCAGAACTCAATGAGCTGTAAGAGAAAAACAAGGTGAGAGGTGAACTGGTTATAGGAGGGACCACTGTAATGCAAACATGTGATTTGCTGATTCTGGTGTTTTTAGGTTTTAATTTAAATTCCACAAAATCATTTATTTGCATTCAATTATTTTTGATTGTAACCATATATAATTCATACTTCTGTCTGTGTTCTAAGAGTCTTAAAAATATGTGGTTTCCTTTTTATTTACAGTGTGCATGTCATGTGACTTATGAACGTACAGTTTGTGCATATATATAAACAGTTTGATTTCCAGGTTGATGCAGCAACAGCTGCTGCTCTGACACCATTGTTCATGTCTTCCTCTCTCTGCACTGTGTTAACACACCTGAATGCTGCAGAGCATCTTCTTCTTTCCTGCTAAATAAATAATGGCCCTGTGGTCTGGTGGTGTCGGTTCACCTTGGACAGCGATGGACAGGAGGACAGGAAGGTCCGGCTGCTCTCAGCTGGGACCTGTGTGTGTCTGGGTGCACACACACCTGCAGTCTGCCCACAGTTACTGACGTAGCCACTCCGTCACACCCCAGCTGACACATGACCGCACCAGGTGGCTGCTGCTATGACAGATGGTGGTTGTCAGCATTCCTCGTTAGTATAGTGGATAGTATCTCCGCCTGTCACGCGGAAGACCGGGGTTCGATTCCCCTACGGCGAGAAAGACTTTTACCAGCAGATAGGATGATACTGACCCTGTACATTGCTGCTGCAATAGAAAACATTTCCCAGTTTGGGATAAATAAAGTATTTGTTCTGTTCTGTTCTGTTCGTCTTGTGTCTTGTGAGCTTTAGATTATATTATTTCTTGGGCTCTGTGCTCTAAGTGTCTTAAAAATATGTGGTTTCCTTTATTTACAGTGGTGCATGTCATGTGACTTTACTTATGCAACATGTATGATAATGTTCTGTCTCCTCTCATTTCCAGACGTGCAGCCAAAAACATGTGCAGTGATGATATGTGACGGTATCATCATGGTCTCAGAGAGAAGAGCTGAGTGTGTCTGTTCTGATCTTTGTTGTGTCTCTTCTCCTCTGTAGTTTCTGCTTGTTGCTCCGTCACCCGCCCTCTGCTGGTGAGCCGCGTCATTACACACAACCTCTGCTGCTGTCAGACTGTATAATAACCACTTCTGATAGGAGCAATATTCACACACCACAGTGTACAACACATTATTTATTTAGTTTCTGATGCACTATGTACAGTTTTCTTACAGACCACTTCTCCCTCCACTCACCTGTGCAATAACTGTTCATATGTAAACTGTTGATGATTCTATTCTATATTTTATTGGTAGTTTATTTTATCATATATCTTTTCTTAACTTATCCTTTGCTGTCTGTACCTGCTGTTGCAAAAATGCAATTTCCCCATTGTGGGACTAATAAAGGTTTCTTAATCTTAATCTTAAGACTGTCTGGAGGACACACAGAGTGGACATGGGTCACAGAGTGCTGCTGCTGTTTGTGTCTCTGCAGCATGGGCAGCTGCTCCTGCTCCACTCGTCACCGGCTGATTGTTCACACCTGTGATCAGTCATCAGCCAATCCTGCTGCAGCTTCCATCTAGTATATGTGTCCAATGGAAGCTGAGCAACATGTCAGCTACACACATAGAAACACTACACATAGTTTGTCATATAAATAACATGGATTGAATCATGTTGTACAGTCAATGGAAACAAAAAGCACTGAGAGTGGTGCTGGTAGTGCAGCAGTGGATGGAGGCTGAAGTGCTGCCACCTAGTGTCAATATTTGGTATTAACTCTGACTACATATTCCACCTTTAACTCTCTGCCATATATACTGTGCCATGTGTGAAGTGATAATAACATGTGAATGTGAATTTATTATAAAGAACTTTACTTATTATCCCTGTTATAAGTGAGCAGTGTGTGTGTATGTGTGTTTGATGGAGTGTGTAATGTCTGCTCAGTGTTACTGATGCTGCTGTGTGTGATCTGAAAACTGATCAAACTGTGATGTGTCTGATGCTGACAGAAGAATCAGAGGTCAGACAGTCGGATCCTCCTCTGTGACACCTTTAACATCATATCAGAAATCTCTGTCTGCTTCTGGTACATGCAGCTGATCACCAGCAGGGGGCTCACTGCTTTGCTGTCACTCAGGGGGCCTGTTCTGTCTGCCACTGGGATATGACGAGGTGAACTTCAGAGTTTGAATAGATTTCATTTGTCATGTGTTTATGATCATTTTATGAATCAGTTCAAATAAAGGAGACTCACTGAAGTCACAGTTTAGTGTTTTAATACTTATACACACTTATTTTGAAGCTGCTATCAACTTGATGAGTCTTCCTGTTGAAGCACGAGGCAGGACGTGTGTCAGAACATCCATGAACTGAGTAGATTAAGAGGAAAAGCTGATGTGTCACAGCTGCTGGTTGTGTTCTTTCAGTGTCTCCATCTTGATGAAATGAGGCGTTTTACTTCCTCCAAGTAGAGTGGACCTGGCTCACAGAGTGCTGCTGCTGTCTCTGTCTCTCTGTGAGCAGCATGTTAAACAGCAGGCTCTGAATAGTGACGTCATGATGTCACAGTCACATCAGTCTAATCTCCCAATCTGAGAGAGAGCTGTCATCAACAGCAGGAAGTGCAGGAAGCTCATGGTGTGCAGGCCTCTGATGTGTGGAGGCTGTCGGCTTGTAGCAGCCAACAAGAAGGGAGTTTGTAAAAGTTCTCTGTAACTTTAGATGTGAGGATTCAGAAAGAACTTAGATCAGATATGTGCAGCACTTGTGCAACAGATACTCCAACAGTGACAGCTCTTCTGAAGAAAGCCTGAGGAGCTGAGACCTGGATGAGACACTGATACAGCTTTGCTCTGCTGACAGGAAGGATGAAAGCTGACCACACACACACACACACACATATAGACACGTGCACACATATAGACGCAACACACACACCAACACACACAATCATACACACACTCTTACAGACATGCACACACATTTATTGTCACACCGGCTCAGAAAGTGTGACACATTGGGGAGGACAAACACAACCTTAACCGTTTGACCATTTTATTGAAGAAAGAACAGTAGTTGTACACCAACAATTGACAAACAAGGAAATGTGCAAACAAAATACACCGCCATGCCTGCAGCAGGCTGGAGAGAGCAGCCCTCCTAGTAGGCCAGACGGGGAGAGAGAGAGTGAAGCAAACAGACTGGGAACTCTTAAACCGTCTCCAGCTCGTCAGCACAGGAGAGCTGCATAAGCTCAGGATCAGCTCCACCCAGCAACCTCCTGCACACACAGGGGAGAGACAGCAGCAACAACACAACACTCCCTGAGAGGCCAACACAGGGCCACAATATAGACACTGACACACACTAACAGACACACACACATACACACAATACACTGCTTCAGACACACACACTGCCTGCTTCAACTGTGGAAAGGCTTCCTGTGCATCAGTACAACAGGCTGTTGGGCCTTTGCAGGATCCTGCAGGGTCGACCCCAAAGTTCAGACTCACAGTTCACAGCAGGACTGAGCTGGATGCAGTCACAGCTCCTCACTGTGTGCAGCAGCTGGACTGAGCTGAACACTGGACTCAGACAGATTCAACATCCACACGTCAGTCACTGGAAGCCTTCAGAATGCTTCTCTCCTCACTCAGCTTCCAGTCCAGATCCCATACCTTACTGCAGGTGAGTGACGGACCTGTCAGCTGTGTGTTAGAAATGCATGAATAAACAGCAGCTTCATGTTGATGCAGGACGTATGAGGGCGGAACACTGATGAGATGAAAAGATTCAGAGGAAAAGGCAGAAAGAGCAGAGCTGATAAGTCACATGACAGATGCACTGACACGCTCTCTAGTCAGCTCCTCCACCAATCAGGCGCTGCCTCGCTGCTCATGCAGCCAATCAGCTTGTAGCAGTACATTTAAAGCTTTCCTCTCTCTGCTGTCAGCTGTCATTCCAGATCACCTTTGAGAGCAGAACCCCCCAGAGGGCTGGACCTGACTGCTGTCCTGATAAAGACCTGAGGAAGACTGTTTGGAGGACACACAGAGTGGACATGGGTCACAGAGCGCTGCTGCTGTTTGTGTCTCTCTGGAGCTCCGGTAGGACTCTGCTGCCATGACGATGTCTTTATAAGAGCTGGGAGAAGAGTGTGTGAGTTTATATTTGTTTTTTTTACTGACAATCTTATTACGGATAATGCTACTAAGGATCACAGTGGAATTAGTCTGATTGTTTTTAAAGTTGTTATTATAGCAGTTTATGTTCACTGTGTATGCAAGTCCACACTGGATGTTCCTTTTTAGGATTAACATTTATGGAGCCCCGAAAGGGACATTTGCAATTTATTTATTTATTTATTTATATTTCATGCTGTATTTATTTCATCCCTAATATGCAAATCTCCTCTTAAGATACAAATCATAAAGTACACAGTCCTTCTCTGGATAACTACAAACTTCACTACATCCAGTGGTAAAATTGATGTGGCCACACTTGTGTGAAACCAGCCTGTCCAGTTAGGATCAACACTGACTGTGGATCAGTTTCAGCTGCTGTTGTGCAAATGGAGCAGACAACAGGTGGAAATGAGAGGCAGTGATCAAGACAGCCCTATAAAGGAGGTCACACATGGCTCGTTGGTCTAGGGGTATGATTCTCGCTTAGGGTGCGAGAGGTCCCGGGTTCAAATCCTGGACGAGCCCTGATGTTTAACTGTATTCCATTGGAGACCAACTCCTTGTTGTTGACACTTTTCAGTTCCTCTCTAACTACCACACAGCTTTACAAAGCTAACAAAGTTCTATTCAGACTCATCCCAATCCAGAGCAGTTGTTCCACAGTAACACCTGCAGGAGGACGTCATCACCCAGTATGTGACCTGCACTGTGAGCTGTAAGGTCTTATACAGACAGGTTGTGTCTGTCCTCATCAAGTCCAATCAGTATCATCAAAGACAGCTGGACTCAGATGAAGGTGTAGAACCATCTGAAGGACGATCAGAAGAAATGGACGCACCTGAGTTCAATATATGAGAGTCACAGCAAAGGCTCTGATACTTAGGACCATGTCATATTTCACTTTGTCTTTTTAATACATCTGCAAACATGTCAACAACTCTGTGTGTTTCTGTCAGTATGGGGAGCTGTGTGGACATTAATGAGGAAAAATGAACTTCAATGATTTTAGCAAATGGCTGCAATATAACAAAGTGAAACATTTAAGGGGGTCTGAATACTTCCAGCACCCACTGTACACATAACAAATGAATGTGACTGAAACAACAGCTCTGTGTGTAATATAAATATACAAACTAATGTGATTTGATCAGAACATTTTAAAAGACAGTGATGATCTGTTCTTATTGTCTAAACAGGAACAGTTGAAGCACAGCTTGCAGCCCCTGTATCTCAGGCTTCTCAGCTTCTCTTCAGATGTTTGGACGTTTCTGCTGGAACCTCTCATTTAATGACTCACATTTAGAACTTCTGACTTTATGTGGAGGAGGGATTGATTTTGGAATGAGGAGGCTGCAGCCTGCGATTCCACCACTAGATGTCAGCATTGCACAGCATTGGTGGTTCAGTTCAGATTGAGAGAATGCAAAGAGTGCGTGAAGCTGTCATCAAAGCAAAAGCTGGCTGCTTGGAAGAATGTCAAACATCAAACATATTCTGCTTGGTTTAACACTGTTTGTTCACTACATCATTCCACATGTGTTCCTTCATAGCTCTGATGTCTTCAGGATGAATCTACAATGTAGAAAGTCATAAAAACAAAGACAAACCACTGAGTGACTTTTGACTGGTACATTTAAAATGTTATCATATGTCCTAACCAGCAGGGGGAGCACTGATCATAAACTCTGTGTCTCACATGTTATTGTCATGTGTTTTTATGGAAGATGATGCTGACTGTTGTTTTCTTGCTTCTCACTGTAAACAGCAGCTTGAACTGCAGCTGCTCTGCCTGACAGCTGCTGTACGAACAGATCACTGTTGTTGAAGTAAAACAGTGTTTTAGTGTAACAGATTAATTTAATACATTTGGAATGAGGCTGTAACATGACAAAATGTGTGAAGCGCTGTGATACTTTCGGATGCACTGTACACCAGGGAATGGAAGACAATGAGACACATTAGGGCAGAGGGGGTGATCGTCGGGAGGAGGGGGCACACAAAGGGAGAGGAAGACAACACACCTGAAACGAGAGGGAAGTCAATGCTCACAAAATAAAACAGGAAATAACAAAAACTTTCAAAATAAGACCTGGCTCAGAGACGGATCCTGACACTGAGCTTGAGTGACCTCCATTCTTATATCTCAAAAGAACACACAAGACATGTGATATTTATTTATAACGTGCGTGAACATTGGGAGGAGAATATTCCCTTCTTTCATTGGGGGGTTTGTTTATATGAGCTTGCACATATTACTCGTAATATCACCATGGCTCAACCAGTTTAAGATATCACAGAGTAAAATATATTACACATATATATAAAACACATGAAAAAAATATGCTTCATATTATAATAATAATAATAATAATGTCAAAATAGACTGAGGACTCAACAGAAGGGTTTCTGCTTCTGCTCAGTATACCTTATAACAGCCACAACAACTTCAGTTGGTATGCCAGCCCGGACGACATCGACCTACAATAAATAGCAAAAACAATTATTTTAGTGAGTGAAAATACATTTTTGATTGTGTTATATCTCTGAAAGTTGCATTGTACTTTCTGTCAATACCGACCGAAGTGAATTGTAATTAAAATTAAGTTTATGAATTTTTACAAACCTGGACGCCTCCCTGGGGAGGTGTTCCGGGCATGTCCCACTGGGAGCAGGCCCCGGGGAAGCGCCAGGATGCGGTGGAGAGACTATGTCTCTCGGCTGGCCTGGGAACGCCTCGGGATTCCCCCAGAGGAGCTGGAGGAAGTGTCTGGTGAGAGGGAAGTCTGGGTGTCCCTGCTTAGACTGCTGCCCCCTCGACCCGGCCTCGGATAAGCGGTTGAAGATGGATGGATGGATGGAATTTTTACAAACGCAGACTGATGCTTCCCTTGTGTGGTCTTTGCTCTTGTCCTTGTCAGTATCCTAATTTCTTTCGTCCTTTTGATCAAAGTGGTCTTAGTTTTCCTGCCAGTACAGGGGTTTGCTCTTTCTGGCTTTGCCCAGCCCTCCTGAGACTGTTACATCTGTATTATAACACATGATGTGCTCCCTGTGTCTTCCCTGTAAAGACCCATACCAATCTCTCTGACAAATGCCGCTGGCCTCCATGCCTCTGCTTTTTCAGAACAGAATGTTTTATGATCCAAACCATCTCTCCAAGTGGCAGTTAGTGCCTCTTGTTATGGTTGTGTTCATCATTTTCTTCCTGAACTAGGGGTGTCTCATCAGTGTGTCTTCCCTGTCTAGAATTCTGTTTGTTTTATTAGTTCCTCCAAGGTCTCAAGATTAGTCTGGACACAACTGGTGTCTGTTTGATAGCAGTCTCTCTGAAACATGTTGCTGGTCTTCCATGTAAGGGTTCAAGAGCTTCACCTCATGGGTAAATGGTAACACCTGTGGCATATTCTGCTTGGCCTCCTTAAGAGGTGCTTAGTGCTCTGGAGATGAACACTCCATCTGCTGTCATATATAGCTGTGTAGCTTTTGGCATATTCTGCTGTGATATCATCACCAAACATCTTAGCATCACTCTCAACAATACTGGATACTTTTTTAGACTGTGGCCAAGCTTCAGTGCTGAAGACTTGGGTTTGATATGTGTTGGTTTTGGGGTCGTATCCTGCTGCCTTCTTCACTGCAGATATAACATGTGGGAAGGTTTTAGGAATGAAGAACTCCTCCACTTTCTTTAGTGGTGTAACACTTTGAGCTACAACTTGGCTCATAGTCCTCATTATAGTTCCCTTTATATTTTAGTTAATTGAAAATATATTGTCCAAACTGCAGAATGCATTTATCATTCTGAACATTTGACACTTCATCATAGTTCATGTGTGTTAATATTTCCTGCAGGCCTTCACTCATCTCAAAGTGACGGTTGTCAGAGATGGGCAAGGTTCGGATTCCACCCTCTGAACCTTCCACATCTCATAAATCATTTTAAAGATTTCTGGAAATTCATTCTGTGCAAATCTGTGACTATACAGCCACTGGCACTGTTTTAGGGTTGTCCTGTTGGTCCTGGACTTAAACAGGTTGCATTTCATACAAATTGTTATTAAAATATGACTTTCACACTCTTCCCTGAGAATGTAAAAGTACCAAGTGTGTACCAAGTGTGTACTAAGTACAAAAGGCAACACTTCAACAAGGGTGCTACTGAGCTGTATAGTTCAAAGAAATGTCAGCCTCCTACCTGTGTGGCTTTCCTGAACAGATCCCAACTAATTATGACAAGGACATTTTTAACCCTTGTTCAGCACACCTGTTGTGTTAGCGACACAAACTGGCGGCTTTCATAAAAGTGCAATAAAAAAGTTATACAGTGGGTACGGAAAGAATTCGGAATTCTTTTGCTCTTTCTTTATATTGCAGCCATTTGCTATAATCATTTAAGTTCATTAATGTACACACAGCACTCCATATTGACAGAAAAACACAGAATTTATTTACTTGACTTTGACTATGGGCGTATACTGTAGTTTATCTCAAACTCGTATTTCACCTTAAATCACCTGATTGTTTGCTGTGTTACCAGCTCTGTCTCTGTTGAATTAGACTGTTTTGTCTTCCCATGTTGTGACATGTCCCCATGGTCCATATGCAAACCTACACCCTTGGGCTATGGGGAAAAGTCTGAATCCCATGTGTGCATGACAAAGTAAATGTTTGGACTAGGCCCTTTGGATTGTTTTTGTACTCTGAATGTCAGCTTGCACATTGTTAAGATAACAACAAATTTACTATCATTGACACTACTGATCCCACACCCATTTTGACACCAGGTTAAAAAAACACCTGATGCATGGATCACTGCCTGATGCTTGATAACGTGAATGTTTGTCTATGTACAGATGAACACTGTACAGTGAGAACAGTAGCAGCTTGATAACCCCTTCACAGTGTGCACGCTTAACTGAAACACTAAGAGGCCAGGAAACCAGAAAAGTGTATGTATCAGGGGTGGAACAGTTCAGTTTGTGTCAGGGTTCTGAGGTCATGGTTTTCGGTTTCATTCATTTTTCATTGCTGAGTTTTATTTCTACTTGTTTAACACTGTAGAAATAAAATAAATCAGCATAGAATATACAGCCATCCAACATTCATGATACCTATCTTATTTTCACGGCAGCATGTCATTTCTGTCTATGCATGGTTGTGCGTTTACAATTCACTGCTGCTGTCTGCGCACAGAGGCCCGATGCGCCTACACACTGTCGGGGTGAAATATATAGGAAACCGGAAGTTACCCGAATGAACTTGGTCCTTTCAAAATTAAATACTTTTCAAAATAAAAGTATGCTAAGTATTAAGCCTTAGGGGCAACACACTTATATTGATTGATTCGGTATGAGCTTTGGCACACACAAATTCACAGTCTTCTGGTGTAATATCCATTTCTAGGTCTTGGCTCCATGCAATTCCTTTATGGCTAGAATTTTCAGTTGAATTGGACACCAGCAGGTTATATATCTCTGATATAGCACCTTTGCTCAAGCTGTTTTTAGACATGATTCTTTCCAAATTGCTTAGCGAGGATCTAATCAACCAATGATTCTGACATTTTCTGATGAAGCTTCTAAGCTGTAAAAGTTTAAAGTTTAAGTTTTTATCTATATTATATTTTCTTCCTATTTCTTCCAGTGACATCATATTATTTGTTATGGCTTTCATGTTGCTTAAAAACCATGCCATCAAAACGGGGCTCCGCTTCTATGACTCACACATGCCAAAAATTACTAGTAATAGTCACATCCAGTGGTCATTTCTCTTACCATACTTCACCTGCAAACCTCATCGCTGTTCAAATATGAATTTGAAGATCAAAACTCCAGCCTTCCCCCTCACCTGGGGTTAGTACCGCTATACCTGTGGCGCTCACAGGCCACCTGGCGGAGGATGTGGCCGAGAAGACGCGGTAAGCATGGAGGTAAAAATGGTAAAAATGGTAAAAATGAGTGCAGTGGAGGTCTGCCAACAGGATAATTCCTCGCAGATGTGACATATGGCCAGACCTACAGTGGATTGTACCCCTATACCCCAGCAGACCGCACACGGCGACACGCCACCTGCCGGAGGTAGCGCTGCTGCTCAGGAATCACAGGAGCAGCCGCGGTGTGGATCATGGATGTCTCCGGAAGCTGGAGTGCAGTACTGCACTGGGCCGCGAGGAGCAGACTCTCCACTTTGGCCTCCTCAATGTTTGATCGCCAGCTAACAACACCTTCATCCTCAATGATTTCTTTACTTCACAACAGTTTCTGTCAGAAACCTGGCTTCATGTCCATGAGTGCACCCCATTCTCCGAGCTCTTACCCCCAGATTGTGTGTACCTAAACTCACCACGAACCACCGGCAGGTGTGGACGACCAGCCTCTGTTTTTAAATCTATGCCACCAAGTAGTAACAAACCCATCCTCCAGCTTTGAACTACAGACATTTGTATTAAATACTGATGCACCAGCGCTGTGCGCTTTAGTCTATCGCATTCCAGAATTTAATAAGACTGTTAACGCTGAACTATGACCGCTTTTTAATAGCTTATGATTTTAATGTCCACATATGCTGCGATTCCAACTAATTGGCCAAAGATTAATCTGGTCAATCGGTGGTTGGAGCAACGCACGAGAAGGGACACACACTTGATCTTGTGTTGTCATTTAGATTAAATATAAGCATACGGGAAATCTCTGATACTGGCATCTTGGATCACTTTGCGGTGCTGTTCTCTGTCACACTGCCCGAAGCTTTTGATAAACTGTGCACCCCAGCTAAACAACCTGACTGCCTCTCGATTCGCAGATGCTTTTAATGACTCACTTCTTCACACAAGCCACCTTGGTGAGTTAAATGTAAACCAGTGGATCGCTGTCGATATGCTATGATTTACTGGACAAAATAGCTCCATTCAGAAGTAAAAGTCCCAAACCAGCATTCGACTCATGGCTGAATGAAACCACACGAGCAGAGAGGAGATGGAAAAAAAGGCTGTCTGCAAGTGTCCCTCGAAATGCTAAGAAATAGTCTCGCTGAATATCAGAAAGCTGTTAAAGCTGCTAAATCACAGTTTTTATCCAATCTTGTATCAGTCCTAAACCACATTCTACCTCACCTTTAAAGAGGTGTTCCCGAACCGAGTTCGAGTTTAGACCAATCTCTAAACTCCCATTCCTGTCACACAAAAATATTTCAATCTGGTTTTAAAGCTCAGCACAGAAACGGCACCAGGCTCATCACCCGAGGTGACAGAGCCTTAGCAGTGGCAGGCCCATGGCTGTGGAACAGTCTGCCTCTTCAAGGCAGATCTGCTCGATCTGTAGAAGAGTTTAAAAGCAGACTCAAAACTCATTTGTTTTCCTTGTCTTTTAACACTGAATAGGCAGCTCACCCTGGCTTTTATCACTATCTCTTATGTGTTTTATCATGTATTTTGTTATTAGGGCCCGAGCACCGAATGGTGCAAGAGCCCTATTGAAACCCTTAGGATTATTATTAGGGCCTGAGCACCGAATGGTGCAAGAGCCCTATTGAAACCCTTAGGATTATTATTTTTAGGGCCTGAGCACCGAATGGTGCAAGAGCCCTATTGAAACCCTTAGGATTATTATTATTTATTTTTTTTTCTTTCCCCCCCTTAGATCGCATTTTTGGGGGCCTTAACATGCCCAAAATCTCACCAAACTTGGTAGAAAAATTCATTCGCCCGAAAAAGTTTGAAACGCACATAGGAAAATGACTCTATAGCGCCCCCAACGCGTAGCCCCTTTGGCCAATTTGACACAGGATTATGAAAATTGGCACACATATGTATCACCCCAAGACGCACAAAAAAGTCTCTTGGACCCCCCCTCCAAACCCAACAGGAAGTCCGCCATTTGAAAGTTTGTGGCCATTTTTGGCGATGTGTGACCCTGCTGCAAAACTTTTCACGCCTCACATACTTCATCGGATTGAGCTGAAAGTCACCGTGTCCACTCAGGACACAATAGGGAATAGACGCATTCCAAAACTCTTACAAAAGTCTGACGGTGTGGCCGGGGCGTGGCCTCAAAGTTTGACCGTTTCAGAGGAAACAGGAAGTCGCTATAACTTCTTCGTTTTCTGTCCGATCTGTACCAAATGTCACATGTATGATCAGAGTCTGACCCTAAACACATCTATACAACAATATTGAGGCTTTGACAGAGCGCCACCTACTGGCTACACCAAATCTTGTGTTTTCATAGGTTTTTCTTCCTGCCCCCCTGGCCTGTTTTGAGTAGGCTCATGAAAATTGGCACACATGTGTATCACCCCAAGATGCATAAAAAAGTCTCTTGGACCCCCCCTCCAAACCCAACAGGAAGTCCGCGATTTTGAAATTTCTATTAATTTTGGCGATTTGTGACCCTGCTACAAAACTTTTCACGCCTCGCATACTTCATCCAATTGAGCTAAAACTCACTGTGTCAACTCAGGACACCATAGGGAATAGACGCATTCCAAAACTCTTACAAAAGTCTGACGGTGGGGTGGGGGCGTGGCCTCAAAGTTGACCATTCGCCATTACAAAGGAACTCCCTGTATTTTTTGCCCTAACGCGTAGCCCCGCTGGCCAGTTTGACACAGGATCATGAAAATTAGCACACATGTGTATCACCCCAAGACGCACAAAAAAGTCTCTTGGACCCCCCCTCCAAACCCAACAGGAAGTCCACAATTTTGATTTTTTTTTTGTAATTTTTGGCGATTTCTGACCCTGCTATAAAACTTTTCACGCCTCGCATACTTCATGCAATTGAGCTGAAACTCACTGTGTCCACCATAGGGAATAGACGCATGCCAAAACTCTTTCAAAAGTATTACCGTGTGGCGGGGGTGTGGCCTCAAAGTTGACCATTCGCCATTGCAACGGAACTCGCTCTATTTTATGCAGTACTACCCATATACTTCATGCAATGTGGACAAAATCTTACACTACTGCTATGGACCTGAGTCTGAACAAACATATATGCTAATAGGATGATACGGTCATAGCACCACCTACTGGTAGCAGGAAAGTTTGGTTGTAAACATGTGTTTGTTGTACAGCTCTGCAAATGAGACGAAAAGAGAGCATAGGACAGGAGAGTATAGGAGACAAGAGCATAGGAGAGAAGACAGCGATGGCCCCGCGGATCGCAAGGTGCGCGAGGGCCCGCAATGCTGCTTGCAGCTTTAATTTTACTTTGATTTTATTAATATGTGATTGACTTTTGTGTACATCACTTTGGTCAATGAAAGTCGTTTTAAATGTGCTTTATAAATACATTTGACTTGACTTGATGTCAGAATTAGTTACACTGGAACTGTTTAAACTGCTGACAGGTATCGCCTTTGTGTTTGTCTTAGAAACATTTACTGAAGGCTGTGGCAACATCTGATATTTATCACATCAGGTCTCATGTTCGGGGGATGACGCGTACACTAATGAACCAAAGCCGCCAGACAACACATATAAACCCGGCGTTCCCTCTTCCAAGACATTCTGCTACCAGCTGCTGTGACTCTTCAGCCTCTTCTGAACATCACAACAAGGTAAAGCTTCATCACTGCATCTCTGATGTACAGAAACGATTTGATCTGCCTCTCTCAAGTGTTTTGTCTCCATACACGTAGAAGGAAAGCTGCAGCTACCCCTCAGTCCACTTAATGTGGAGCTTAACTCATTTTAAATGAATCTCTGTTGATGTCAGTGTTTGTTAGGATGCATTTTGTAATCTGAACATTGCATTGTCCTTTAGATGGCATCAGGTCTTCATTTCGTTGTGCTCGTCTGTGCGATGGGTGTGCTGTGGATCATGCCAAATGTAAGTGACGACTCCACATTTAAACTTGTGTTTTCATGTTTCATGACCAGCTGTAGGACAGCATTAGAGGAAGGGAATCCTGAACTCATTTCTAATGTTCTTTACACCCACAGGTCAGCTCGGCATCAGGTTGGTGAACTTTTCTAAAATGTGACTGATTTAAGGATAACATGTTGGACAGGTTCTGTCCATATATTGTGTTGTTTGTGCTTTAGACAGAAGGCAGATTTCTTGTGTGGATCTTAACTTTACCTCCAGCAGCTTCTGTGTCACATGTTCAGTCAGAGTGGGCTCACTGGAAACAATCATGGCTACAAGCAGAGAGGTCTGTGCAGCTAGCACAGTCAGAAAGACAGAAATCAGAAAAACAGTCAAAGCCTCCCTCAGTTTCTGAAAGGTGTCAGATCATTTACTGCTGCATGAAGAGACTATAGTTAAAGGTGTTGTAGGGTAACACAGCAGCCCTGACATAAATCATGCAGGATGTTGATGTGCTATTGTCATGTTGTAGAAACAATAATTTAATAATTTGTTGCTCTGTATTGTCATCTCTTCTTTAAGGTGGATGCAAATTCTGCCCTTCTGGTTGGAGCTTGCTTCTAGGTCGCTGTTACTTGTTTGACAAAACTGAAAGGGACTGGACGGATGCAGAGGTATTTGGACACCTCTGACACACTGATTGAGGAAGGACAAAACTGAAGGAGGAGAGTTAATACTAAATAAATAAAACTGGAAATCATAGAATTTTCAAAATAAGAAACCCCGAGTCAGAGCAGAGTCCTGATGGATGCAACCACTCATGTTGATCATCCCCCTCAGTTCTTCTTGTCTTGCTCCTCAGCTGTCCTGCCTTTCAAGAGGTGGAAATCTGGCCTCATTCCGAAGCCCTGACGAGTACATCACCCTGCGACAATTTGTCCTGAAAGCCACAGGCAAACATACTACTAGTTGGGTTGGAGGCCATGATGCAGTGAAGGTGAGAGTTTTATCAACAGAATTGCTTTCTGCTGTATTGAATATTTGATCACTATAGGTGTTATATGATCACTACTGTACTGCCTGTATGAATAGAAAAGGGGTACAAAAATAATGGTATTCTTCCAGGAGGGTGTGTGGCTGTGGAGTGATGGTTCAAAGCATGTTTTCACTGCCTGGGGCCAAGGAGAGCCTAATGATGTTGGAGGAGAAGACTGCATGGAGATCAACCGGGGAGGTACAAATGAATCGTGGCTCTCTAAGTTCGATCTCTATTTTTAATTTATAAAACAATATATCATTATTGATCAATGAATACCATGTCCAACTCATCCTAATCATATGGTGATGTGGCACTTAGCCAAGTAGGCTCCCCATAATCTCAAGCCTAATTTATTTGTCCAGTTTATCCAGATGAAAGCGCTACATCTGTTTTACAGACACCATTTCCTTATGCCAGTCATCAAATTTGGTGGATTTCCAGGCCAGTAGCAAACATTTTAGCTGTTCTCAGACAGGCATTCTCACACTTTTCCCTCTTGTTTAAACGCTCTCAAAGTTCACGCCATAGAAAAGTAAGCCCAGTATTATAGAATGAAACCAAAAATCAAAACCTGTTTCCAGTACGCATTCTGTACTGTACAGCAGACACTGCACAGAGGAGATTGACTTATACTAGTCTACAGCCAATCAGGATGCAGAACACAATGCAAAGCGCTAAAAAGGCAAAATAGCACAAAAAAAGGCCATGAAGGGAGCAGGAGAGCAGGGATGGATTTTGGAGTTTGATCCCCTTGATGTTTGGGTGTGCCTGAATCCCTATTGCGATTGTTTCAATTGCGATGTCAAACAGCAGGGGGCACAGTTTGTTCCCTGCCTGCCGCACACCTCTTTGCAACAAGAACAGTCTAGATTTGTTCCCATTTGTGCGAATGGAAGATCTGGGAAAAAGAGAAGGCCACTTTATTGTGTCTTATGAGCATCTAGAGACAGTATGGCTGCACCTTCACCATCTGTGTGGTCTGTGTAAAGGATATTTTTTAGCCGGCACTTTGTCACTTTCTCAGTGTTAGCATCATGTTGTGTTGCTGTCATTGTTTACAGAGCAAAATTACGTCAATGATGCAAGTTGCGCCCTCAAGAGACCCTCTGTTTGTGTCATAAATCCATAACTTTCACTACCTGTTCGGATGCATCTGGCATGAGGACCTTACATCCACAGTGCTGATGTCACTTCCACCAGGATGTCAGGCCTCGATGACATCACTGCTGGAAGACGTATCAACAATTTTGATTCCCTTCATCTTCAATCAATAAATCTATTTCCTTCTCAGCAATCTGTCTCACACGTTTGTGTTGGTAAAGAAAATTTTTTAACACATTCTTACAATCTAATCACAACAGAAATGTTCACATGTTCACCACATTACGTTATGTTACTGTCCTTCATAACAAGTCAAAGGTTCACTTTGACTTATTGCCCAAATTATGATGCGGTATTGAATGCTAAAACTAACGCATGTCATCCAACTAGATACAAGCAAGCAATTTCCCCCTGGGATCAATAAAGTATTTCTGATTCTGATACACAGTTTGGCATCTATAACTAATTTATACCTGTAATATTTCAAATCATATCTTTCACCACCCTCCAAAGCCTGTTATCATGTGCCCTTTACCACATTTATAACACGTGTCTGGGATATTGGGGTTAAATTTATTTAGCTTGAGTTGGTGTTACATATATTCTCATTATCCACTCATACTGAAGTAAAAATAAAATGGGAATTTATTGTTTGTGTTTGAGATTTCAAGCAAATCTTCTGCCAGTCCTCAGATAAAATCACAGAATTTAAGTCCTCACGAGTATTGCGTAGAAATTTGATGTTAACCTCTGACCTACCTTGTCTTAAATCTTCAAATGATGTGAGAATGTTATTATTGAATAAATCTACAGTTTTACTTATTCCTTTGTCTGCATTATGGGAGGCATTATGAAGTGGGGCGGCCCAGTAGTACCATTGGAGGTTTGGGACTTTAAGCCTCCTCCATCATAGTGGGAGATAAAGCATGGAGTCTTGCTCGATTGTTATTCCAAATAAAATTACAAAATATGCTTTTCATCTTTGAGAAAAATGGGTAGGAGATTTGATTCATTATAATTAGCCTCTACTAGATTGTCAACGTAATTCTGATACCCATATAGGTGAAGCTTTTTCTAACTATTTTGAATGGTGTTTGAATGCTTAAGGAAGACCATCGATGATCAGATGAGAACAACCGACACACAGGGAGCCGCATGTGGAGCAAAGTTAATACAATCTAAGACTATTAAAACTGGCAAACCTGGTAAGACAACATCGAAAGGAGAAACAACCGATAAGGACTCACTGGGTAAAAAACAACAGTTCATAAAGTTATTTCAGACTGTAAATCACGCAAGGGTTTTATGGGACCCTAAATTAAAACCAAAGGGCATATTTGGTGGACATATAAATATAAGAAGCATTGCATCTAAAACAGAGCAACTCCAACAGCTACTTGTAAATTCGAACTTGGATTACCTATGCCTTTCAGAAACATGGTTAAAACCTACTACGCCGTCAAGTGTAACTCATATACCTGGATATAATATATATAGAAAGGATAGGCTCAGCTGCAAGGGGGGAGGTGTTTTGACTTATGTTAAGGACAGCATACAGTGTAAATGTTTGGATCTGCCAGAAAATAGCCTGGAGTGTATTGGGGTGAAAATCACACTGTCTCCAGAAATGTCTTTCTTAGTGTTTAACATCTATCGACTGCCTTCAGCTAAAGAAAACTTCTTCGACGACCTTGAGAACATGATCAAATTACATAATGCCAAGGAAATTATTTTAACAGGAGATTTCAATTTGAATTGGCTAGATAAAACCCGTAGGAAAAAACTCAAAGATATTGCTGGTAAATTTGACTCAGATGATTAGCACCCCAACCAGAATAACTGGCAGCTCGCGAACATTATTGGACCTAATCTTTGCTAAGAAGCCAGACCGGGTAATTAAAACCTATAATTTAGTCTCTGGTTTATCTGACCATAATCTGACCCTCATAGTCCGAAAACTGTCTACATTACGACAAAAGAAAGCAAATAGATCTAATAGAGATAACGCAAACTTGTTCATACCAAAGAAAAATATGATATTTCTGGAAAATGAATTGAAACAGATAAATTGGGACGACAGACTTCAAGACGTCAAGTGTGAAGAGATAGCCAATGGACTGATAATGACAATCAAGCAAATTTTAACAAAATATTCCAAAACATCATCGAACAAGCATAATAAAAAACAAACCCTTCCATGGTTCAATGAATTTCTGTGGCAGCTGATGAAACAGTGGGACACCGCATTGAAGAAATCCCTGAAATCTGGGACAAGCACTGACCGTTTACTATTCAAAGGTCTGCGAAACAAAGTAACATCAGAACTTCGAAAAGCAAAAGCTAACTTCTTTCTAAATATAATCAAAGAAGCCAGAGGAAACAATACCATGTTATGGGAAAACATCAACAAACTTATAGGTAGAGAGCAGCAAAAAAATGAAATCACCCAAATAAAACACAAAGGAAAATTATACACAGAGAAACTGGATATAGCCAACACATTCAATAGCTATTTTATCAATTCAGTTATTGAACTTAGCTACATATTTACATCAACACATCACTGGAAACATGCTAATATACATCACCAGGAACTGAACCTTGTCCCCACTAATGAACTGAAGGTAAATAAAATACTCTCCAGCCTATCAAACTCTAAAAGTAAAGATATCTACGGACTGGATTCTGCTCTCCTTAAGAGGAATCGACAATATCTCATTACGCCAATAACAAAATTAATAAATGCCTCTATTACACAGAATATCTTCCCAGACTCCTTGAAACATGCAGTAGTTACTCCCATCCATAAATCGGATGATAGGCTAAAAATATCGAACTATAGGCCTATTAGTATACTGCCAGCATTATCAAAGGCAATAGAGAAAGTGGTGACTGAGCAACTGGTAACACATCTAGAAATATATGACATACTACATCCCATGCAATTTGGATTCAGGAAGAATCATTCAACAGAAACAGCTTGTTGCTATTTAATTGAAAATATAAAACAGTCATTAGATAAGGGGGTGTAGTGGGAGCCATTTTTCTTGATTTGCGTAAAGCATTTGACACAGTGAACCATGAACAACTTTATTGTAAACTCAACAAAGCTAGCATGTCCGCAAACACCATACAATGGTTAAAATCCTACTTATCTGACCGTACACAGTGTGTTAAAATAAATGAAACCAAATTAACACCAAGATCATGTCAGACAGGTCTCCCACAGGGATCACATTTAGGACCAGTACTCTTCACAATATATATTAATGATCTACCATCAGTATGTGACAATGTTAATATACAAATGTATGCTGATGATACAATAATCTATGCAAATGGGAGAAATGGTATAGAAGTTGCTGCAAAGTTAACATCTGCTATGGAAAAGGTAGACCAGTGGCTCCGAGACTCCTGCTTGACACTGAATATTGGGAAAACAGCACTAATGTACTTCACAACCAAAAACAAAATGGAAAATTATCCCAATGTAACAATAAACGGAGAAAATATCCAAAATGTCACTGAATATAAATACCTAGGACTCATACTGGACTTAATTTTAGAAAGCACATAAAAAAGATATCAAAAACCCAATCAAAATACAATTTGGCTACCTTCAAACATATAAGAAATTCGCTCTCAACACAGGCAGCTGAATGCTTCTTTAATGCAATGATTTTGCCGCATTTCTCCTATTGCATCACAAGCTGGGCACAAGCAAAAAAAACAAATTTAAAAATAATGGAGTCTCTGTACAAACAGGCTCTCAAAACTCTTGATAAAAAACCTCTACAGTATCACCATTGTCACATACTGAGCAAATATAAGATGTTAAACTTTGAAAACTGCATTATGTTTTCGCACATGCAATTGGTTTTTAAGATTGTTCACAATAAAGCCCCTCCTCCTCTCAAAGAATATGTACACCGAACTGCAGAAACATCAATTAGAATAACACGGAGTGGCTCGAGAGGGCAATGCAAAATTCCTGCTTTTTCCTATAAGGCCATTAATTGGTAGAATAAACTCCCCAACCATTTGTTGAGCAAAAATGATTTTATTACTTTCTCGAGAGAAGCAAAATCCTGGCTTTTAGAAAACCAGCGTTGTACACACTGATGCTATTATTTTAATATTGATAGTACTTGTATACATTCTATTAACTGTTGTATTGTGTATGCCTTTGTATAGAAGTGTTCTTAGCTGTTTTTTATGTATATACATACAGATGTTCTTAAATATGGGAGATTTAAGCTGAACAGTGTGATGGGGATGGCCTAAAAGGTTTGGTGGGTGGAGGTGGTTCAAGCATCTGAGAGCAAATAAGTCACATGTAACTTTAACTGCTGTTGTGCGTATTGTGTACATGTAAATAACCAAAACCATGACGGAATGTCTGTCAAGATGGAAACAATGCAAGCTAAATAAACTATGCAATTAAGAAGTGAGGAGTACATTCTGTCTCATTCACTTCAGTCAGTGAATGAGACAGAATGTACTAAGATCTGTTAAACTGAGGAGAATTTCATGACTAATCGAGTGGAAGATGCAAAATACATACATCTGCAGTTGGAGAACGGGAGCAGGAGGGTGCAGCATCCATTCTCTGCAACTGTGTTGGTGGTGGAGGCGTCAGGGCCGTCTGAGAGCAGAGCATTTCAACTTTATGACTACTGAAAGACCACCTGAGTGAACATTGGCATATCATAACATATTACAACAGAAGAAGCATTAATCACTTCTTGACTTTAAATAGGGACACTGACATAAGAACATTTACCTGTGCAGCAGGAGAGTCTCTGGCTGCGACCTCTGGTGGTCCAGGATCTGCCAGGTCCAGCCGCCTCCAGCGCACCTTTTGGGCCTGGGACCTCTTCCCCTTCCGCGGCATTGTCCTGTGAAGAAGGTAGGCAGAGTTGTGTGTATATGTATGTATAGCTATGTGTTATTTATATAGAATATGTGTGTGTGTGTAGGTGTTAATGTGTTTAATGTTATTTATATAGAATATGTGTCTGTAGGTGTATCCAGCGTCGATCTGAAGAGTTTTCCAAAGAGCTGAAAGGAAGAAAAAAAAAATCTGTCAGGGCGCGGTTACATTTCTATTCTAACAATATAAAAAGCACTACTGTTTCTATTACAGCTGAAGGTTTCCAACCATGTACAGAATCATTGTATCACTGAATTACATACAAAATAACAGTTGTGGCTGTGTTAGTAACGTTGTAGATGACTGGCTCAGAAAATGCTGCAGTATAGTAGTACACACAGTATCTGTGAAGAGGACACAGAAAATCAACACATGCATTGTGTTTACTGTCACTTCTTGTATATGCTGCTCACACAACCCAATGACTCCATGGGTATTAATAAAGGTTATGTGAATGCACGACACTGTGATAAATTGTTCAGTTTTAAATGACAGTAGCTCTGGTGCTTTAACACATCATCATTAATATTCTTCATTTAAAAGTGAAACTGCCGAACTAATCGGACTGTAAAGAGAAGTTACACTAATTTAACCAAAAGTGCATCAGAATGAAATCTCCTACCGTACCTTTCAGGCTGTGAACCCCTCACTGCACACTTTAAACTCCGTTCTCTCTGTTTAAACACTGTCAGAGTTCAAACCTTCGTAGGAAATAAGTCCAGTATTACAGAATGAAACCAAAGATCAAACCTGTTTTCAGCAGCATTCTGCATTCTGGAGATGGACTGACACTGGTCTACGGACTATCCGGACCAGAACTCAATGAGCTGTAAGAGAAAAACAAGGTGAGAGGTGAACTGCGTTATAGGAGGGACCACTGTAATGCAAACATGTGATTTGCTGATTCTGGTGTTTTTAGGTTTTGATTTAAATTTCACAAAATCATTTATTTGCATTCAATTATTTTTGATTGTAACCATATATAATTCATACTTCTGTCTGTGTTCTAAGAGTCTTAAAAATATGTGGTTTCCTTTTTATTTACAGTGTGCATGTCATGTGACTTATGAACGTACAGTTTGTGCATATATATAAACAGTTTGATTTCCAGGTTGATGCAGCAACAGCTGCTGCTCTGACACCATTGTTCATGTCTTCCTCTCTCTGCACTGTGTTAACACACCTGAATGCTGCAGAGCATCTTCTTCTTTCCTGCTAAATAAAGAATGGCCCTGTGGTCTGGTGGTGTCGCTTCACCTTGGACAGCGATGGACAGGAGGACAGGAAGGTCCTCTGCTCTCAGCTGGGACCTGTGTGTGTCTGGGTGCACACACACCTGCAGTCTGCCCACAGTTACTGACGTAGCCACTCCGTCACACCCCAGCTGACACATGACCGCACCAGGTGGCTGCTGCTATGACAGATGGTGGTTGGCAGCATTCCTCGTTAGTATAGTGGATAGTATCTCCGCCTGTCACGCGGAAGACCGGGGTTCGATTCCCCGACGGGGAGAAAGACTTTTACCAGCAGATAGGATGATACTGACCCTGTACATTGCTGCTGCAATAGAAAACATTTCCCAGTTTGGGATAAATAAAGTATTTGTTCTGTTCTGTTCTGTTCGTCTTGTGTCTTGTGAGCTTTAGATTATATTATTTCTTGGGCTCTATGCTCTAAGTGTCTTAAAAATATGTGGTTTCCTTTATTTACAGTGGTGCATGTCATGTGACTTTACTTATGCAACATGTATGATAATGTTCTGTCTCCTCTCATTTCCAGACGTGCAGCCAAAAACATGTGCAGTGATGATATGTGACGGTATCATCATGGTCTCAGAGAGAAGAGCTGAGTGTGTCTGTTCTGATCTTTGTTGTCTCTTCTCCTCTGTAGTTTCTGCTTGTTGCTCCGTCACACGCCCTCTGCTGATGAGCCGCGTCATTACACACAACCTCCGCTGCTGTCAGACTGTATAATAACCACTTCTGATAGGAGCAATATTCACACACCACAGTGTACAACACATTATTTATTTAGTTTCTGATGCACTATGTACAGTTTTCTTACAGACCACTTCTCCCTCCACTCACCTGTGCAATAACTGTTCATATGTAAACTGTTGATGATTCTATTCTATATTTTATTGGTAGTTTATTTTATCATATATATCTTTTCTTAACTTATCCTTTGCTGTCTGTACCTGCTGTTGCAAAAATGCAATTTCCCCATTGTGGGACTAATAAAGGTTTCTTAATCTTAATCTTAAGACTGTCTGGAGGACACACAGAGTGGACATGGGTCACAGAGTGCTGCTGCTGTTTGTGTCTCTGCAGCATGGGCAGCTGCTCCTGCTCCACTCGTCACCGGCTGATTGTTCACACCTGTGATCAGTCATCAGCCAATCCTGCTGCAGCTTCCATCTAGTATATGTGTCCAATGGAAGCTGAGCAACATGTCAGCTACACACATAGAAACACTACACATAGTTTGTCATATAAATAACATGGATTGAATCATGTTGTACAGTCAATGGAAACAAAAAGCACTGAGAGTGGTGCTGGTAGTGCAGCAGTGGATGGAGGCTGAAGTGCTGCCACCTAGTGTCAATATTTGGTATTAACTCTGACTACATATTCCACCTTTAACTCTCTGCCATATATACTGTGCCATGTGTGAAGTGATGATAACATGTGAATGTGAATTTATTGTAAAGAACTTTACTTATTATCCCTGTTATAAGTGAGCAGTGTGTGTGTGTGTTTGATGGAGTGTGTAATGTCTGCTCAGTGTTACTGATGCTGCTGTGTGTGATCTGAAAACTGATCAAACTGTGATGTGTCTGATGCTGACAGAAGAATCAGAGGTCAGACAGTCGGATCCTCCTCTGTGACACCTTTAACATCATATCAGAAATCTCTGTCTGCTTCTGGTACATGCAGCTGATCACCAGCAGGGGGCTCACTGCTTTGCTGTCACTCAGTGTAACAATGGAACTGTTAGAATGATGGTGCGGCTCACACAGGTGTGTGTGGTTGAGGTTAATCAGTGCAACAATGTCAGCTTCTCTCTACAGACTGTGAGAGAAACAGTCTGACTGAAGACAGGAGGAGGCAGAAATGTCACTGTGTGGATGTCAGCTGCCAGAAAACACCACAGAAGAAGAAGAAGAAGAGGCAGAGGAAGAAGAAGAACAGAGAGGGGAAAGTGTTTGTGGTGACAGTGGATTGGAGTAAAGCTCAGCTGCTACAACAGAACAGTTTCTGAACACATGTGTAGCCACCAAAACTACACCTGGTACAACAAAGGATCACAGTGAGTGGAGGACCAAGGCTGGAACCAGAGGACCAGAGCTGAGCTCTGGAGGCCAGAGAAGTCCTCCTGATTGAAGCTGAAATGAAACAGTCAAGATGTGAGTGAAGTCCAGACTTTCTGCTTTAATTCAAGTGTTTGGACAAAAGTGTGGCATTAACCATTCGGGAGCTGTAGACATTTTCATACACACACATTTCTGCTGGCTCATATATAATGGAACAAAGGGCTGACAAGCAGCTGCATGTCCAGGTGAGTCCTGTTCCTGGTTCCTCCATGACTAATCCAGCAGATCAAAGTCCTGGAGGTGGTTCTGAGTGCTACATTTACATTTGGTAGCTGTTCACTGGAGCTCTGAACCCTTCATCAGGTGTGCCGTGTGGAATGATCCCATCACACTTCATCGGTATGAAGCGTGTTATTGAGTTATTGTCAGGGGTTGTGAGATGGCGGACACAAATGCAGACTTAGCCGGAGGTGAAAACAAACTCAGTTCCTTTAATATAAGCCAGGGTTCGGTACACGGGTGATCAGTCAACGTGGCAAAGGTATCCAAAAGGCAAAGGCAAAAAGCAGTAGTCAAATCCAAAAAAACAAATCACACACAAGAGAATCCAAAACTTACTCCAGAACACGTAGGGAAAAATCACAAGAGCAGAAAGGCTACTTGGACGGCTGTGTTGCATGGAAGACTCACAAGACGAACTGGCAACAAGGGGCAGGAAACACACAGGCTTTATACACAGGAGGGCGGGAAGACAATAGGACACAGGTGAAGCACATTAGGGCGGAGCAGGTAATCACAGGTGGGGGAAGGGAGCACACATGAGGAAGGGGAAGTAAACAGAACTGAAACACAGGGGGAAGATCGAGTTTCAAAATAAAACAGGAAGTGACTAGTAAAACTAAAACTAATACAAACAGAAAATGAACTACAAAATAAAAGACCTGGCTGAAACCATGACAGTTATGGTAAATACTTACATCTATGCCAGCCACTTGTGTGGCAAAATGTCGTCCCAATCTCATATTCATGCAGCCACATTGTGTTCTATATACAGCTATACCATATATAATATATATTATATATATATATATATATATATATATATATATATATATATATATATAATATATATATATATATATATATATATATATACCTTCTTACACTGCAAAAAAGGAATTTCAGGAAAGTATCAAGGAAATGAGTCTTAATGTTTGTCCAGAAATAATATTAATCTCATCAAGCTTGTTTTACATTAGATTTTATATCTCATTTTAGGAAGGTATGGTAAGTTTTTCTTGATAATTCAGCTAATTTTGAGGTAAAAAGAACCAGAAACAGATGAAAACATGTTTTATAATAAATCCCAGTGGAGCAACAAGACTTATTATAAGAGTAAGACCATTCACACAACTCCTCAATTTAAGAAAAACTAAACAAGAACAATGAACTTTTTATTATTATCCTAGCAGACAGTATTATGCTGCTGCAGCTCAAAACAATATAACGACCAGTTAATTACATAGATGTTGCTCACGAGTCCAAACTCAGGTAAATCACTGGAATTAACAGCAGTTACAAGTAATGTCTTCTCCGTACATATTTATGACCATTTAGATGAATCCATTCAACAGACACTGCATTGTTTGTGTCATCATTTCCGAGGAAAGCCCTTGTTTTTCTTTCAAATATGACATGCTGCGTATTTCTGAAGTTGGTCCCGATGCACACTCATTGAAAAACATTGGGTGTTCAGGATGACTTACATTTTGACAACACTCATACATTTGATTATGCCTTACTAAAGACCTTTGCAGCCCACTGTTTGAAAAAACAATGTATTGATTCAAACCTCATGCACATGTGACGGACCATCGGTCCCAGGAGTTCTATCTGCGATGGAGCATGAATCAGATATAAATATTGTTATCAGGGAAAAGACATTTCAGATGTTTTAAATGCTGTTCAGTCTCTTTAACCTGCTAATTGTCTGTAGACCAATGACAGGAGCAAACAACATCTGAACACTTTCTATGAGTTCAAGGATGAATTTGTAGTACTCAGTATCTGTAGCTGTATCAATAATAAATGAACAGTCATTGGGCCTGAGGATTGCTTCAGTTTACTGTCACTTGAAGCTAATGTGCTGTAAGCTATAGGGCTTGGTTTGTCTCTGACATCAAGCGGAGAGTAGGGAAATCCAGTTAATGCAGTATTGAGGGCATCCAAGTCTAGTTGACCTAAAAGAACTGAATGTTTAACACACACTTTATTTCTGATGGAGCAATGCCTTCAAGAATTACATGCATCATATCCTGAGGTGTTTGTTCAATCAAGTTAAAGGCTGGAAATTCTACCAGCTTGCTCTTCCTGTTGATGCCAAATGTAGTCTTTAAACTGTTCCTAAGATCCTCTGTATTTGCTTCTCAATGTCACTGCACTGCCGAACATGTCTTTCTAGTGTCCTTAGTTCAAAGTGGTCTTGGTCAAAATACATTTGCGTGTCCTTAAATGAACATTCACACTGCCGGCACTTACTCTAGGCGAAACCAACAGCCTCTTTAAATCCACAAAGCTCGTGTTGTGCTAAGGTGTCTCCACATATCGACACTAATGCTCCAGATATTTCACGTTCACCAGCTGCAGTCTGAATATTAACACCATCATATAGCATTTTCAAGTCCTCATACAACCTGCCCAAAATTCCATCCACTCCACAATCAGACAACTCACTCTTCTTTGCAACAGCCAGTAGACGGATTGCAGCAGGTTTTGATCTATATTTTGGATGAATGTTTCCTAATGTATAATAAAACATCAGCAACTTATTCTGGGAAGCATGAGATCCAAGTGCATTGCAGATTTCAAATAATGATCTGTAAAGCAGAAGGTGGGGCTGAAAATAAAGGCTGTGATTTCATGAGCTCTCCATCTATGATGTCATAGAGAGAGCCACTTCTGTATTTTTGTGGCTCATCTGTCAGTTCTAACACTTTTGGATGGGACAATAACTGTTCTGAACTTGTAATCAGAGGTATGTAATGAAAACATTCAGGAACTGTGGCAAGAACCCTTTTTGTCCCTTTTTTCTGCAGCAGGCGGTATAGCCAACAGAAAGCTCCTCTGACTCCACACACTTGACATTGTTCTTAATCACATTGTCCTGCCTGTATGCTGTCCAAACAGATGTGAATGGATCCTCAATCCGGTCCAATACTGCCAACGCTTCCTTTTCAAGTTCACTTCCCTGATGTTGAAATACAGTTTGTAGCTGACTCCTCAGACTAGTCACCAACAGAGCTTGATATTGCTGCATTGCTGCCAAGACATCATTCACACCTCTGCAGAACAGACAAGAAATAAGAGCAAATTAAATACAAGCAGTCCATGTTTTTAATTTATTAGCATGCAATCTCTATTACAAAGTGTATTATATTAACATCCACACAATGATGCTATTTAACTCATTATTAAGGCATTCAAAGTACATTCAAATCCTAATTAGATAGCAGAGAGCAAATACAAGGAATTATTAAACATCACATCTCATAGAGAAATATGCTGCAGCTCATTGACTAATAGGGTCACTGTAAATGTATTTTTTATTTTCAATATATATACACAATATCTGAAACACAATGTTTTCAATTGCAGGCATCAGCCCAGATGTGCACCATTCAGTGAGAGTTAGGCTTGTCCTTGACATGCAGATAATCAACAGAGCCACAAATCAAAACAGATGTAATAATGTGGTATGTAGACAGACCTGTGAAAGATGGTGCTTTCTCTTGCAGTCAACATAACAGCAGTAGCTTGTCTGGTCAGACGGTTACACCTGATGTCCTCCTTAAAAAGAAAATCACTGTTCCTCCACACAAACATGATGCTGTTATTAAACTGGACAGGACTCACCTCTGACTGACTTGATGCAGAGAGTCTACAGGAAGACATGACCCCCTGTTTCCAGCACTGCTTCATCCGTTCGCTCACTGGTTTCCCCCGTCGCTCAGCTGGACTGTATGCCCACACGGTTCTGTTCACCTGATGAAGCTGCTGTTGTCTTCTCTCCCTGTGAATGGTTGCTGCCATGTTCAAGGTGTTCGCGGTGGTTTCTTCCAATGTGACCATAGTGAGTTGTAGACTCCATATTCTTTGGTGCATCCATCAATTCCACAAACAAAGTCCGGACTACGACTATGAGCAGTATTTATATGACTCAGTAAAGACTTGAGAGTGAGAGCTACAAACACAAAGCAGATAACACAGCGCCAAATCATTCCCTGTTTTTAGCCTTAGCTAGCAGCTAGCTGCCTGCTCTGCATGAAGCCGACCTGCTGACACGTCATGATGAAGGTACGTACCACAATTCCATGTCTTATAACAACAGAAACCACTTACTATTTATCAATTATCCAGATATGCCGATATATTATGAAGCAATATGACCTTATTTACGTAAATATAGTTTGTAAAAATGCAAATTAATCGTATTTAGGCTTAGTGCCCCTCCCCGCTCCCTCTTGGAATATGGTACATTCCACCTGTCGTTTTTTTCCACTTGGAGTCCGTGAAGCTAAACTTTAAGCTAGAGGTTACCTGCTGCTGCTGTGAAATCATAATTCTCAACAAACTGTGGATGTCAGACTCATAAAATGGACAAACTGGACGAGGTTACACCTGCCACAGTCAGAGGTATGCTACAAGGGTTACTTTGATGTTGTGCTGGTGTTAATGGTGAGTTAATGTAGTTAGCCTAGCTTAACAAGTTGTGGATTCGCGGCTAAAGTTTAGCAGCTAAAACACGTAAAACGGGCTAATCTAGTAATAGCTTATGTCTCATTGAGCTGTGGGGCCATTCTCTCAATGTCAGGACTGTAAACACTGAAAATACAGCAACACTGGTCATTTGTAAGACATGAATACATGATGTTAAGTTCACATACTACTCTTGAAGTAGAAGTAGCAAGAAATAAAAAATGTGGAAACAGGTGCTGACAAAATATCCTCACCTACTATGTAAAAATCTGAAGGAATTTAATGATAACCTCTGTTTCTTGGCCCTGACTAACTTTTCTGTTTTACAGCTGCTAATATTGGAGAAGACTTGATCCCATCGCTTTCCCGAGATGACGTTAAAGACCTCTTTCCTGGTCCTGAACATTTCTGGAGGCGCCGGGCTATATGGCTTGTAGTGAATCAAATGAAAAGGTCAGATCTGTCTGTCACAGTATAACAGGACTGATAAACAGCACATGGTTCAATATCACTATCTGTTTCAAATACATTTTTCAAAAAGTTATTTTCACTTTCAGTGTTTTTTTTCATTCCCCAAAATGATAATGTGACTATGACAAAAATGCTCAATAAATGTTTGTGTAAATGTGTTTTAGGTGGATACTGCTCCGGAAATTCATCAATCTCCCCCCACTGGAGGCAGTGACCTTTCAAAAGAGGAGGCAAATACTTCTAAATTTGTGACTATGTCCAACCCAGAATACATGGTGTTCACGGACAGTGAGCTTGAACAGGTGCGACGCTCCTACTTCGAGCAGAAACGACTGGGAACTGAGCACAATGTGACCTTATCCAAGGAGCTCTTTTGCCGACTCATAAGAAACACTAAGACTGATATGATCTCCATCGCAAGAGCCACAGAGGACTCCAGATACCCTGCCAAACATGAGGTGCATGCCATCAGTATAAGTTTTTCTTCATTTACTATGTATGCCTTGCAGGAGCATGTTGCCAAAAAGCTCATGAAGAGACTCTCAAATGTGAAAAGTCCAAGGAAGACCAAAGTTCCACCTTCCAAGAAACCACGGCAAGAAGTCAGTTCTGGAGATTTCAGTGCATCCACCATTATTCTGGAACATTCACCTGTTAGTTCCATGGGCATCCCAGTGTCACCTAGAGCCAGCACCCCAGTGCAAAACGGGACAGCAGTGATGAAGAATGTATGAATTGTATTAAATATAATTTTGGCTGAGTTCATTCATATGGCACATTCTGGACATTCAGCAGCTTTGGAATGTTTCACTATGTGTCCAAGAGTGTCTGTACTCTGGTCCAATATTTTACTTTTATATCAAGTAACACAAACATTAATGAATTAATGCTACCACTTACTCAGTTTATTATACTGACAACTTGCTTGTTTGAATATCTCATGTCCTCTTTCCATCATAATGTCCCTGTAATGTCTTCAGCTTGTTCAGGTTGATGTCTGGACAGCCAGAAAATCCAAGCAGGACACTACAAGACCCTCCAAGAAATGTACAAGTCCAAAAGGCCAAACAAAGCTGCAGTAACTCAATTGCTGAACCTTGAATCCGAGTCTCGAAGACGCTTCATCACCTCTGACGTCTTAAAGATTCTAGAGGCTTACCCTTGTTTCAGGGAACTGGATCACGTTAAGTAATGTTGGTCCCACTTAGTTCACATGGCTCAGTTTGTAGCCTGACATAAATAGCATAATGTTCATGATGTCTCACACATTATAGATTGTTTGGCCTGATGGTGAATCATTTTAGATAGAATGTTAGACTTTTTTTAATTCTTCACTGAATCTGTTTTTCAGGTGCTTGACGAGCTGCAGCCAATTATCCAACCAAGCAACTTCCAGCACATATCAGAGATGCAGAACAGATGGAAAAGCTTCTACTCAAAGGTCCAGTTTTATGGTGTGATGAAGAAGGCCATGAAGCCTCCAAAAACTTTGAATGGAGGTGAAGTCATGATACATTTAGTTCTTTTTACATAATAATGTCTCAGTTATTTATGTTACAGTTACTTATAGTACCACGTTGTATTGTGCCTTTTCCATTCAAACCGTGGAGCATATCACAGCTGTCTTCAGAGCCCTGCCACTGCTCTGTCCGTCCAGCACTATGCCACCAAAGAAACTGGGCTCAAGCAGCCAGGCTCTTTTCCATGTCCTTTCGGTGAGATTGTTCATAATATATTCCTGTTTTTCATACATTTTATATTTAGTTTAGTTACTTTGAGATAAACTTTGATCATTTCCAAAGTTCCAGGGGAAGGGGAAGTGTTTTCTACAGTGTGCTTAATGTAGTACTGACTTCATTGGCTCTAGCTGTGCTGCAGTCAGCATTTGCAGTGCTGAATGCTAAGGGGATTTATTGTGACCATAGAATTTCTCTAATGTCCTCATCCAGGTCAAAGTTCTGTTTTTCTAATCTTCTTCATTTATTTGTGTCATCCAGACTTCTGAGGATCCTGATGGGTTCATGCGGCAGCGGGGCCTGTCTTCTCCTGTTCTGCTTGTTTCTGAGGACAACTGCATGATCGCCGTTGGAAACACTCCAGTGAGCAGCTTCACCATGGACAGACTTTAATGAGGGACTTCTCTACCTCATGGCATATTACTATGCCCTGCACATACCCAAAGTGCAGTTTCTACACTCCTGTCAGTACTGCAAACAGAGGTACACAACCATTCAGTCCACGAGCAGGATTTGACCCCCCCACTACAAAGAAAGCGATTGGTGAGTGGAAGTCCTTCCCTGAGTGAGTGAGCCCCTTTGTTTGTAGAAGCTTGTGTTTGATTTTCAAAGAAAAGTTCATCACATTCGTCACATTGTTGTTGATGTTTTTGGAATGTGGAAGTGGTCCTGTTTGAATTAAATACAATATATTGAATGAAAAACTTTTGGTGTCTTGATTTAAGACAACTTCACTTATATTTGTTATACTGTTTTAAGGAATGATGTCTTATTTTAACTACATTTGTGCAGATTAAGGTGTCATTTCCTAAAGGTAATTTAGTAGATAGACTTAAATTCTAATTTTAAGTTACTTAATCTTAAATTAGTGGTTTTTCATTTCTGGTTTTAGAACAAAATGGATTAATTGAAGGTTTTCTGTCATGTTTTAAGTTGCATTTTAGTCTTACAGAGCCAAGAATTTTGTGCCTATTTTAAGAATTCTTGTCAATGTCTGGAGTACATCTTCCAAATCACAACGGTGTTACAGCACCTCTGATTGACCCCACACCCCTGTGAATCACCCAGGAAGGGAAGACCTTAACACACATGGAGGAGGCACATGTTAGCCCCAGTGGCCTAATGGATAAGGCACTGGCCTCCTAAGTGCAGAGGTACAGTGACTCAAACCAACCTGTGTGAAAATGCATCTCAATGTTTTCCCTAAAGAAGCAAAGTCCACATGTCGGTGTGTCTCAGCAGCTCACTGTTCATGAGCACTATGCTGCACGGTGAACTGATATACACTCTAAAAACTGTAAGCAGGCTCTACTCAACGTCTGTGGTGAAACATTTTTACACTTCAAAATATTAAGTAAACATGAAACTAATTATGTCACTTCTTTCATTATGAGTTAAGACTCCAATAAGTTCCATTAAACTCACAGTGATGTATCCAGACTTCATAGTAAAGCCTTTCTTCTTCATGCCTCCTCCCACCTTACCCATTAAGCACATGTGTTTGTTACCAACAGCATGATTGTACCAACCAGTTCAGAGGGGAAGAAGAAGGAGCAACACCACATCAGGAAGGTCCTGCAAACCTGTGGCTACCCCAAGTGGGCACAAAGCCACAAAAACAAGACCCCCCAACAACAAGAAGGAGTTCATCAAACATCAAATGATCAGTTAACCATACGCCTTACCAAACAGAAAAGTTTACAAATGATCCACTATTGTAGCTCTGTAGTAAGACGCATGAGCTCAGGACATTTTCAGCAGTACATTTGCTCTGTTCTAGTTCACCATTTTGTCTGGCTCTCTGCTTATGTTCTGCTTTGATTCCAAATACAAACATCCAAACATTTGCAATGTATATGCTGCACTAATCTCAAACATTCTGTTCAGAAATAAACAAATGCATTTTCATTTCACAGTCACACATGTAACCAACTTAACCTCATAACTTCATATAAGCGTACTTACTCTCTGGTTATGAGTCTAGCTTTAAGGTAACACAGACAACATGAAATTAGCGTCTGTTAGCAACATGCTATTACATGTTTCTCTCACTTTGTGAACACTCGTAAAACATAAACACATCTAACAACACTGTCTGCAGTCACTTAAGATACTAACGGAACAGATCTGATCACTGACAGGTGAGCTGAATAACGCTGATGACCTGGTTACCATGGTAACTCTCAGTGGCTGGATATATGAGGCAGCAAGACAACATTTGTGTGTGTGTGTGTGTGTCTTCAGCATTGAGCTGTGTGAGTGCTGCTATCAGGAAATCAGAGTTAAACAGTGAGAGCAGAAATCCCCCAGAGGGCTGGACCTGACTGCTGTCCTGATAAAGACATGAGCAGAGACATGAGGAGGACTGTCTGGAGGACACACAGAGTGGACATGGGTCACAGAGTGCTGCTGCAGTTTGTGTCTCTCTGGAGCTCCGGTAGGACTCTGCTTCCATGACGGACGTCTTTATAAGAGCTGGGAGAAGAGTGTTTGTGAAGAGTGTGTGTGTGTGTGTTTATATTTGTTTGTTTTCTTCACTGACAATCTTATTATGGATAATGCTGCTAAGGATCACAGTGGAATTAGTCTGATTGTTTTTAAAGTTGTTATTATAGCAGTTTATGTTCACTGTGTATGCAAGTCCACACTGGATGTTCCTTTTTTAGGATTAACATTTATGGAGCCCCGAAAGGGACATTTGCAGTTTATTTATTTATTTATTTATATTTCACGCTGTATTTATTTCATCCCTAATATGCAAATCTCCTCTTAAGATACAAATCATAAAGCACACAGTCCT